>NC_056750.1:663537058-663552058 GCF_019279795.1 Protopterus annectens | reverse complement strand
TGATGTAGCAGGGTTTGTATGAACTAATCCCGTTTCAGAGGGCTGAAAGGTTCGTACACCAGGAAGTGTTACCAAGCACTGATTATCAGCACAGTATGATACACAGTAACACCAAACTAAATATGTCTGGTAAGCACACTGTAAACCCCCTAACATTATATGCATAGCTATGCAGCCTTGAGCTGGTCAAACAACCTGGCCAGACTGAAACATATGCAGACGTATTAGGTACAGACAAACCCTGCACAAGTAGCAATGTTCTGAAATATAACAACAGTACTCACATTTAGACCAAATCCTCTAGGCATTACATACAATATATTACTGTTCGTCTCCATACAGCTGTTGTAATAAATTCCAAACAAAACTTCCAAGCTGTCTTCCTCACAAGTAAGGCAAAAAGACAATGCCCAAGTGGGTACTCCGTTATACTTCACTGTAGCCATGGTATTAGCTAAGGCAGTAGCAGCACAGCTGATGTGCATGTAATTAGCTACTTAGGAACACCAATTGGTCATCAGGATAGCACATGTTAATTATCTGTAACTATAAAAGGTTGCCTTGTCACACATTCAAACCATCTGTATCTACCTGTAGGACAGTACAAAACACTGAAAGACAAACTGAAAATGAGTATTACACTAGTTAATAACACCTTCGTTTACTAAGGCGGTATGTATAACATGTAGTATGTCTGTGTATGTAGTACCTGTACTGTAAGAATTACAGTGTAATCAATGCATATAGTGGAAATAGCTATCTTGTAGCAATGTATTGTTGAGCAGTAGTAATGCTTGCAGTATTCTGTGTGTGTACTGCTGTAGGTCACACAGAACACTCCGCATACACCACAAAGGATGATATGGGCGTGGAACCCACCAATTTGCTTCCAGCCACTGTCAGTGTCAGGATTGGTCCAACAAGTATGTGCTATAACAGGGGATAGTATATGTCGATATATTGTAACAGTAGACATATGTATGGGTGTATAAGTAAGATGAACATGTTAAAGGTGGGCTTACCGTGCAAATATGGTGTGCATTGTGGGATATTGTGCCAATAACTGAGTAATGTACAGTATTCCAGGCAGATCTGTATTCTATTCTACATGGCAGTTCTGTTATGCTATGCAAACAGTAGTTATGTCTATTGGCAATTACAATACTCAATGACAGGACACATAGCATAAGTATTCATCTGACAGGTTAGCAACATGATAGCAAAGATAATTGGAAGAGCCAGGTAACTATCCATGCACATAACACATGTAATATCCACCTCTCTACTATCGTTTGCAAGCGATAACAGCTGTGCATGTGTACATGTTATGCAAATGTGTAGTGACCCTTGTTACAGGGCTGGACCAAATGGTTATGTGCACACCTACATAGAGTGGATATTGAGAGTACAGACACACTGGTTGAACTACCAGGTTTGTGTAGCCCAACCTCTCATTGCCAACCTAATAGCCGCTTGCACATACTGTATGTAAGGTAGTGCACAGCACTGGTAATGAAACAGGTTGCATACCATCTTTAACTCCAGTGTAGCATCTGCAGTAGGAGTGTAAGATGTAGGAGACTGCTGCCCATGTGTAATATCCGCATCATAGGTGATGGCTCACACTATCTGATTATATCCTGATCATGTTGATAGTGGCATCAGAGTCTATTTTGGCACTTTCAATAGCATATGCATGAATACTCTAAACCCCTTAGCTCCCTCTAGGAAGATCAGAGTAAAATCAAACCATCCTCCCTGGCTCTCCAAAGAGACTAGGTCCCTTATGAAGCAAAGAGATTGTGCTTGAAAAACCTGGACTAAAACTAAACAACCACATTTTCTTCAAAAATACAGGCAACTGAGGAACCTTGCAAAAAAACATACAACTAATGACAAAAAGTTATACTATAGCTCTGCTTAGCTTAACAACAAATCCAATCCTCAAAAATTTTTGTCATCTCTCAACAACATCCTCTATCCTGGAAAGCCCTCTAATCGCTCCCCATACCCTAACTCTTCCTCTCAGGAAACAGCTACCCTCCTGAATAAACACTTTATCTCTTCCATCCAAAATCTGATAACTTCTAAGCCAAACTCTACTATGACACCCACCCCTCCAAGTCCCACTAACACAACTTTGTTTTCTTTTGAGCCAGTTCCCATTACTTACATCAAATCTCTACTACTCGAGCTAAAACCTTGCTCTCCTTCCACTGACAATATATCTCCTACATTCCTCAAACTTGCTGCTGACTCAATTGCCTATCCTATATCTATACTAATTAATCGATCTATTCTGGAATCAACTGTCCCCACCCATTGGAATTCTTTCTTCACTATCCCTCTTCATAAAGGTGGAAACTTCACTGACCCCTCAAACTACCGACCCATTGCCATTCTGTGCCCCCCTCCAAGATATTAGAAAAATGTATTCACTCACAGCTTCCCAATCACCTCCTCACACACCACTTACTTACCCCTACCCAACATGGATTTTATCCTCATCACAGCACCACCACTGCCCTCCTCTCCTTCACTCATATCATTGCAGAGGCCCTAGAAAACAATAAACTCATTTCCTGTCTCTTTCTAGATCTCTCCAAAGCCTTTGATACTGTCTCTCATCCACTACTACTACCCAAACTCACAAATCTCCACCTATCCCCCTCCGCACTTGCCTGGTTTAATAGTTACCTATCTGGCAGGGAACAATCTGTCAAATGGCTCTCATCCTCCTCACGTTTCCTTCCCATCTCCACTGGTGTTTCCCAAGGCTCTGTCTTGGGACCCCTTTTGTTTAACATCTTCACCAGTGATCTTTACACCTCATGCAAAGAATCTTCCCTTATTCAGTATGCCGATGACTCCACACTTATATCCATCTCAAATAACATTCCTGAACAACACTCCCTGATCCAACAGGCCCTACTATCCACTGAACAACGGCTCTCTCACAACCTATTGATCCTAAATCCCGAAAAGACCAAACTCCTACTTTTCCTTCCCCGTTCTCTTTCTCATCACAAAACCTCCTTTTTTATTACATCTTCTAACAATACAACTATCCACCCTGACACCCACAAAAAACCTTTAGGGGACATTATCAATGACGAACTAAAGTTCAACCTACACATACTCCAATGTATAAAAAAAACAAACCAGAAACTAGGTCTGCTGTATCGGAACAAAAAATTCCTAACCCATGAATCTAAACTTACCCTGGGCCAGGCACTCCTCCTCCCCTCACTCTTATACTCCGCCCCAGTTCTTACCAATATCCAGGCCTCCACTCTAAATAAACTTCAACAGACTTACCATAAAATAGCCAGATTCATTACTAACTCCCCATACAACTCACACCAATGCATTTCTTTAAACTCTCTTCAATGGCTTGAACTTCCCCAATTTCTGCTATCTCATCAATTTCATATGCTACACTCTATTCTTTATAAACCCTCCTTCTGTCCATTTCTATCTTCTTTAGTCTCTATCTACATCCTATCCTGGACCCTCCATACTTTTAACCAACAATTACTTGATATCTACCACCCAAAAAGGTCAGTAGGCAAACTACTCTACAAACACTCCCTTGCCCATGCTTGGAACAAACTTCTCCTTGACTTACGTTCAATCTCCCACACCTCACACTTTAAAAATGAACTAAAAGCTTATTTTCTCAATTCCAGAACCTGTCCTTGCCATGACCCTACCTAGTCTTCCTTCCCTTTATGTACCCTCAAAAGGACCATACTTAGTACCTCATTACACCTCTGTCTCCAATGTGTCTACTATGCATTTGCAAAATTTTATACAAACAAAAAATAGAGGAAGGACAGTTGGCAGGTGGTAGCATGGAACAGGGAAGTGTGGGCACTATGGAAGGTGTGCCTGCACACCATGATCCCAGTCAACGGACTGGTGATGTCCCACACAGGCATGTGCCCAGCGCTGCTCGTAGGAGGTCCACTGGCCAACATGCCCCTGCGAGACAAAGCACATCAGCTGGAGTCACCAGACGCATGTTTTGGGCTGTAATGGAGGCACAGGCACATGCTGAATGGCACAACAGAGAAGGTGTGAGGCTTCAGAGGGCTGCTGTCCATTCATTAACTGACAACATCCAAGCACTTGCAAATGCTCACCATGATCTTGCAGATGTTTTGGATAGACGATTGAGTGACATGGTGGGAGTCCTTGACAGTGGCATGTCAATCCTTGAGCATGGAATGTCTGTGCTGGAACATCTGATGGGAGTGAGGCATCAGGCACATGGACGTAGGTCAGCTACATCACCTGTTGAAGGTCTATGTGAACATGCTATTGCACATGCCCGCTACCCATAGGTGGTGGTAGCAGCAGCAGTGCAGCTGGTGCTGTGCAGTCCAAACCAGGACACAGCAGGCCACATGCACATGGTCCTGGATGGTCCCAATAGGGACATGATTCCAGTGGACATGTGTCATCAGAGGGTACCCAATCTGGACCTCTGCCTGGTAGTGCCCATGCAACCCCTGGCAGGTGCAGGTCACATGGCCATGGCCAGACACCATGAACTATGAAACCTGCCTTGTACAGTCTGCAGCTGTCAATAATACCCCTGTGTAGGCCAGCCACATGCCAGACCTGTGTGCATGCATACACACACACTGGAAACAAATGTAGGGCACCTCAACACACACATGCATAACATCCACACATGCCCAGTGATATCACAGGCCCTAACACACACACATGATGTCATCCAATGGCACAGCCTAGGCCTCTGACAAACATTATCACCCTGTGTATATGATGATGCCTGTGCCACATCCATGTCATCCACACCATCGGTGCAGTGACATGTTCATATGGTCTGATGTACAGGATGAACATACTAGGTAGACAATTGTAGATTAATATTGTTGAGTTGTGTTGACAGGCAGCAGACATACCATGCATTGCAGTTTTAGAATGCATTTTGTATGTTTGACAATATGTATCATGTGTAACAACACTAACAGCATGTTGATCTTGATGTTCTGCCTTCCTCTTTCAGGTGTAGTTGCATGTGCAGGGGATGTCGGTGTTTGTGAGTGTCCCATATGTACATATTGAATACCCACAGATAAGTATGACAATACTTGCATGCACTTTGTAGCTTCCACATCACAGTTATTTTCTCCCATGTTTCAATTATGTTTACTGTTCTAATGAGCCAAGAGCATGACAGCTGTGTAGTAAGCTACTGTGTTCACAGCCATCACATCCATAGTGGGTGACATCACAGGTTTAGTTACCTGGAGAGCGGAGTGGGTAAAAGAGTGGTATGCCGGATGACAAGGGTAAAGGGCAGTGGAAATAGTGGCTTCTCATTGAGAAGCAGTATTACCCACTGCCATGATAGCATGCAAACACAGACACACACACACACACACACACACACACACACACACACACACTCAGGGATTTACAGACACAGTAACACACACTCTGACACACACACAGTCGCCAGTGTTTGGATGAGAACCCCTGCCTATGTGCATATCATTATAATAGTACTACGCAATTACAAGACATGCCGCAGAGATTACACATGTACAGGTAGTTGGAATGGCCTAAGATCGAGGACATCGACAGGGATACTACAGTGCAGTGAGTGTATGTGGGGAGGGGGTCCATCAGTAGGCTATGTAACAACAGGTCACACCCCAGGGTGTACATATTAATAGGCGATTAGTATGCCCATCTACGATTGATGATATCAACAGGGATGCTAGATTGCACTGAGTGGATGGGGGAGGGGGCATTAACATTTCATTATGGTAAAATACAGCCTCAATCCAGGAACTGGACAGCCATACATACACACACACACACACACACACACACACACACACACACACACACACACACACACACACACACACACAAATTCACAAAGATATACACCTATGTCAGACGTATACAGACACTTTATATGTGTGAGGTTTAACCACCTGCCTATGCCTTTCTTTCTACACTTAACTCTGTACTAGTGTCAACAACAGTGTTCAGGAGAGTGATAACATGTGGGATGTATTTCTCAACCATAAGTGACATATATGGACACACACCCACACGTGCCAGTATGGTGAATCAAACACTTGCCTATCTCATGATAGGTACTACAGAAGTACATCACTATCGCATCTGGTACAATGCTTACTGACTCTTTCCTTTGACAATTGTGCTAATATATGCACAATATATGCACAGGGGAGGTATTACTGTTACAGGTGTCATGAGGTTTGCCTTCAGTGTCACCCTTGCAGTATTCTACATTGTCTGTCTTCCACTTCAATTAACAAAACCTGACCTTAGCATGTACACAGGTTATTGTAGGACTGGTTGTAACACACCAGTGAGCTGCCCTCAGTAATCATTCATCTGCAAAGAAGCCCCACCACTTAGTAGTCATGTCCAAATATCTGTCCATACCTCTTGTACGGCTTACTGTACTTAGAGCATATCACCATATACAGTTGGCAATGTTGAGGCTGTATTGCAACAGCATTATGTACTAAGACAACAGTCACCTTCAGACATCAGACACTGCACACACATGGAATCTACACAAACATCAATACATGTGCACATATGCGGTCTACATCAGTACGCGCACTAGCAGGTCAAGAGGATACATTCCACACCTTCCTCATGCCATGTGTGAAACATAGCCGAGCATTACACCATAATGGATGTTGTATTCATGTACTGGTAGGACACCACCACTTTCACCGAGTAGCCAAGTGTACATATATTACAATAGCACATAGCGTGACACACAAAGCATTATTCCATGTCATGCTCCTACAAACTGTTACTTGACAGTGTCATGGTAAAGCCAGGGCACTGTAATGGTCAACAGTGAGCACATCATATTTGCCGCACACACCTCATGTGTACTGGAAGAGTGCCAGCAATGTGATCTGTTAGAGCTAGGCAGTGCACTCATTCAAGCATGTGCAAGGTCTGTGGCTTGTAAACATCTCACCCCAGCATGTACTGGCTATTGTGGTACTAAGGCTAATGTCCAGACAGCACACAGCATGTATGGCTTGCAATTGTTGACATGGGGTATATGTAGGAGCTGTGGCCACACATGGCTGTATATGTCATGAACATATCACCTGTGACTACTCAGGAACATACAGAGCAGAGCTGGATTTCCCTGAGTCTGTCAATACAGGCCTTGTGTAGGTCCTATGGTCTTGTTATTTGGGTATGTTTGTAGGCATTGCATTAGGTGGACATGTCTAAAGACATACATGCCACATGGGGTGTTGTATGATATAATAGGTGTCATGGGTGACCAGTAAAGAGGGGATAATACCTCTGTCAACATAGATATCGAAGCTTATGTACTGTTAGCATGCTATCTGCCATGCGTATGTGTGTAATGACTGTAGCCACCTGTATGTAGAAGGGAAAAAGAAAGCTATGGTAATGTAATTTATGTTGTATACGTGTGGGATGTACATATCCAGGGCAGGTATGGTTAGGTCATATCCAACCATGAGGGTGTTGTTTACTGGTGTACAGCAACAGTCGACAGTGTTAATGCTGACAACATCTGAGGGACCCTGGTATGTTTTCAACTGAGCTGGTTACAAACAGTGGTATTATTGCATTGCATAACACATTATGCAGCTGTGTCTATACATGGGTACTTTGCACAGTTGATGTAGGCCTAGGTACAGTCCACCAATTGAGGGTTATCTGGTGGTTTACCATACTATGTCATACCACATATGGATGTGTGTTGGTAGTCTGGGAACAAGGTGGTTGATGTATATGAGGATACAACCTAGGATTCAGCATTTGCCACTATCACCTGTACCTGACTCATCTAGGATGTGTTATGTCAGAGTAGTGGTCTTTACATGTGAGTAGCCTTTATGAATATATGTACACCACCACCTGGAATGGTTCATACCACTGTTATGGCCCACATGTCTGGATTTGAGTTATATGGTGGTAGTGCAATTGTGCACTACAGAGCCTTCAGCCAGGTGTTTCTCACTGCACAGATGTCAGTATTCCCCATTGTAGGTTCTACATTGAGCAAATGGATTACTAAAGCCACACATCTAGCACTAGTTAGCATAAGCATCCAATGCAATTGTCATGTAGGTGTCAGGGTGTTACTTCTGTGTGTAGGACATTTGCCTTGGAATGCGGTTATACATCTGTAACATGGATGCATGTGCTCTGTGTTGAAGGCTCGTTGTCCGGTCATGACAGCCCGGAATGACAGACACTGGACAACCTCATAATAACAGCAGTATATTGGCTCATTATTTTGGTCTAGCAGTTGCCACCATTACCATGACATCACTGCACGTGACATTAATGTGCTTGGTAGAAAATGCCTCATGTAAGGTGATGGATAGCAGCAGAACTTGTGCATGTGACCAATGTGAGATATACTTAGTGTAGCAGTCCTGCTAATAATGACAACTACTAATACAGCCGGGCGAGGTCATCTTGACACCTACACCTCAGTACCATTACACAAGGTGGCTTACAAATTATGCTTGCACATGCCGCTGTTCCACATAAAATGCCACTGTCCACAACCTACTATCAATGTATGCCTTTCAGGGCAGCAAGCTGTGTGACACATGCTGTAGGTAGCATCCGCCTTTGCGACCCAGGTAACCCATTGTTTGTCACGTCCACACATGCATGAATGTGTATACATAACATATATATGTCAGTACTTCATGTACATGTATGCATGTGTATTACACAGCACAGACTCAGATATATCATTTACGGGCCACATACAGGTATCAGGTAGTAAACCAGTATGATGTGCATATATACTGACAGGTAAGATGTACCTAGCTGTAAGCCTGTGTGTTTACAATATGAGTCCATTACAACGTGTTCTGTACATGTAAGTGTTTAAGCATGCACACTGTGGCCTTAAGTGGTTAGAGTCGGAGTGCATCCCAAACATCCCTGTGCTACTAAGTATATGAGCATATCCACTGCCACCTTGTGTAATTTGAGTCAGTGCATCCAACAAGCCCTTTGTTACTAAGTGTTTGAGCATGCCCACTGTAACCATGTATAGTGATAGTAGTTGTCTATTCCGCAGATGGCCATACTCCAATTCAGGTTCCTGTTGTGCTACAACGATACCTCTCAGGCCTACCTGTGGATGATGTGTCTTGTTTGTGCATACAGGTTGTAATGAACACCTACTTTAAACACACAGGTCTACAGCTATGTACTTCATGAAGGTCAGCCTTCCTGTTGTTGTCCTCAATTGTAGAAGGGCAGTCTGACTGCCTTGGAATGTGTAATCTCTGTGGCGCATCTCGTAACTGCGTAGTACTGTAATATTGATCTGTAGATAGGCAGGAGTTTTGATCCCACCACTGGCAACTGTGTGCGTGTGTTTGTGTGTGTGACAGCAAATGCCTGAGTGTGTGTGTCAGCAAATGGCTGAGTGAGTTTGTGTGTGTGTCTCAGCAAATACTTGAGTATGTGTGTCAGAAAATGGCTGTGTGTGGTTGTGTGTGTGTATTTGTGTCTGCATCCTGTCATGGCAGCGGGTTTTGCTGCATTCCAAAGAGATACCACCTTTTGCACTGACCTTTATCCTTGTCAGCTGCTAAACCTCTCTCTTCCCCCCTCCCCCACTGCAAGTAATCGGTCCTGTGATGTCACCCAGCTCAGAAGTGGAATCAAAGTAAGCGTAATTATATGTGTTCTGTGGCACATACCCCAACTGCATACCACTGTACTAGTCACCTTTACATAGGCAAGACATGTATGCCCAATACTGGCAAATGTGTTCATGTTTGTGTGTGTGACTACCCTGTAGCCAGGCATACACATGTGTAATGTCTTATAGCACACCATGGTAGCCATCTGTGGTGACCGGTGTCTACAAAGTATGACATAGTTAGGAATGGTAAAGAATACGCAGTCAAGCATGATTTCAGTTGGGTATGTTATTTTCCTGTGCCACTGTCGAGCAGTGACACAGAAGTAGTCTCTGGGGTGTAGGTCCATACCCATCATTCCCCCACCCTAACTCCACAATCCCCGGGGTAGATTACATTAGCCATCATTCCCCACCCGAAACTCCACATACACAACAACCATCCCTTCTCTGGTGAACTGCTTATGATTTAAATGTTATAACACAAGAGATGCCTCTGTTTTGTGTACACGTCAGTTCCTTTGGAACTCTTCTGTGTCACAAAGGGCATTCAGATGTGTGTATATATATATATATATATATATATATATATATATATATATATATATATATATATATATATATAGCTTTGTCTGTGTATATGCATATGTATATGTGTGTAACTATATATATATATATATATATGTATATATATATATATATATATATATATATATATATATATATATATATATATATATATATATGTAGTTATGACAGTTGTACAGATGTAGACTTGTCTTTGTTGTTTCACAGAGTACAGTACATTGAAGGGTACTGTACATATGTACACAAAGGGACTGTCCCATTTGTTTTCGGTACTGTGGAATACCTGTAGTAGGATGTGCATTACAGACTCCATGCAACATGTGTACAACCCAAATGGCTTAGTGGTACATCCAGTGACCTCAGTGTGCATGGTCCATGGTTCAACACCTGCAAGCCTTGTTGATACTGTCAATTAGGACTGCATAAGACACTTTTAAGCAGTTGTAAGCAGGTGTAAATGTGTTTTCATGACATTAAGCAGCGGGTACACGCAGGTAACAGACATGTACAACCCGCAGTACACTTGGAATGCCCTTCTTTGGCAATCCTGCTGATGTCACCCACCTACGAATACACCTCTGGGATTGCTTTAACCCAGTAATCTCCACGACACGTGCTGTACCTGTGTAATGCTGTAGTGTGTTAAACTAGTTTGGTAGGTGTTCTAATCCCAGACAGGTCAACTGTGTGTGGGTGTGTGTGTGTGTGTGTATGTGTCTCTGCTGTCTGCCTGAGACAAGAACAATGCTTTTTAGAGTATGCACACTCGTTACAATTCACATGATCATCTTTGGCAATCCTGCTGATCTCACCCACCTAGGAATACACCTCTAGGACTGCTGTAACCCAGTATTTTCCGTAGCGTTTGCTGTAACTGCATATTGCTGTAGTGTGATAAACTAGTTAGGTAGGGGTTATATTCCAAGAGAGACCAATTGTGTGTGTGTGTGTGTGTGTGTGTGTGTGTGTGTGTGTGTGTGTGTGTGTGTCTGCTTGAGAAAGTAACAATGCCTTTTAGAGTATGCACACTTTTTACAATTCACATGACCACCTTTGGCAATCCTGCTGATGTCACCCACCTAGACATACACCTCTGGGACTGCTGTAACCCAGTAATCTCCGTAGCGCATGCTGTAACTGCATAATGCTTTAGTGTGATACACTAGTTAGGTAGGGTTTCTATTCCAAGACATGGCAGGTGTGTGTGTGTATGTTTGACTGTCAGAGCCTGTGTGGAGGTGGCTGTGAGTGTCTAACCACTGGACATGGTGGGGAGCAGATTTTGTAGTTTTCCTATATGGTGTCCATCTTATATGTCACAATGTCCACCTCATGAGGAGTACAGATGTCAGTCAGCCAAGAGACTGTGTTGGCAAGCCATACCCCTACATCTGGCAAAAGGCCTGGTGAACAAAGTATGCAACCCTACTATTACCCGGAATATGTCCTGAACTCATATGCCATACACAAACACACTTGCCTAGAATATCCCACTATGTTGCTAGTACCATGCACATTGATGACAGATAGTAGGCATGGTGTGATTGCAGTGGGCTGCAGAGGGCATGGCACCCTGTACAGCAGTACAATAGGCACATAATTGCAGACAATGTGCCTTCACTATGTTCCCCACTGGATGCCTGCAACATATGTGGTGCCATCAAATGTGATCCACAGAGGCCATACAGTGACTTACACATGTGCACTGTATGGACTGATGCCACTGACACTAGGGAATACCTGTATCATGCTATCAGTGCAGGTGCAGGGTCAACCTGCTGACTATAAGCAAGTCCTGCCACACCAGGCCAGTATTGGCATATCAGAGGATAACGGTCTGTGTGCACAACATGTGCCAGCCAAACCAGGTACACCTGTACATGTTACTGTACATTAATTGTGGGACATGCATATCCCAGGCAATGTCCATTTCAAGGACTATCAAACACAGACATTGCATGCATTGCAAAGCTATGGCCATACACAATGGTAACCAGGATGTCAGGACAGTTCATACAATACCCATCTGTGTGGGACATTGCAGACACTACACCCCTGTACCACACTGCACATCATTGTCGGGTGGTGTGATACCAAGGATTACCCCTCACCCAGCCTTGTACAGCCATCTTGCACAGCCAACCACTACACACCCATGAAGCAATGCACACATGCATGTCAGTACTGGCACCTTGTGTCTGCATGTGGGGTATGATGCTCCCAACCACAGTCACTCCCAGTATAACTCCCATTGGCAAACCGACAGATGTCAAACACTTACACATGCCCTAGCCCATAGAACCTACGAATATCCGCTGTGGTGCATATAGTACCTGTGCATTACTGCAGTGTGGCAAACTAAGTAGTTTGGAAGTGTATTTGTGGGCCTGGAAAAGAGTGTCAGTGTGAGTCCATTAGAGAATGTGGTTGTGTTGACAATGACATCTGTTCATGTGGACAGCCATGTGTGCTACACCTAATGTATGTCCACTATATCTCTTTTGCAGATGTCGCTCACCAGCACACATGTATGTTCTTACAGCACACCAACATGTCAGCTTTGTGGCACATGGAGTAAGTGCATGCACTTGTAATAGTAATGACTAGTCAGTCAGGGGTTTGAATCCCTGTACTGGTAGGTGTGTGACATGATGATTAGGTTTTAGTCTCCAAGCCCTTCTCTGATGTACTTTGCCTCTGTCTGTCCCTCCCACACACTCTCTGGTGGATGTGTAGGTGTACACCTGCTCAGCAGCAGCTTGTGTTTTGTAAGTGATGGTCATGATCAGGTAATGGCCTCTGCACCTATTGCAGTCCTCCTCTAGCTGATTGCATGTGGAACAGCTGTGATGATGTTCCCATAGCCAATCGCATGAAAAACACAATATCTAGGAACATCATGTTGGTGCTTGCCCATGACAGACGCTGTGAGTGGTACCTGGATCTGGGTGTTTGGTAAACGGTATCACAGATGACATCTGGATGTTCCTCAAACAACCTACACAGTGGGAAATAGCCTAAAGACAGGAGGGTGATGTGCCAGACATGACTACAGCATGTAAGTGTAGCTATACTTCGTTGAGACTACTGCCTGTTTAACAAGTTGTGTGTGGTAATGGCTATTTTGCATGTTTTGAAACTGACAAGACAGTGCTCTGTTTGTGAGGGACCCCCATCTGTAGGGCCATGTGGACTGGTCAGTGTGTGGAACCATTTGTTTCCTGTGTTACTCACTGAACACACATGTGTGAACTGCAGGAGCATAGTGTGAGGATTGCAGTCAGTACATGGTGATAGTGATGAGTTACTGCCATCAGATCCATGACTGGACATATGTCACATGAAACAGTGTTATGACAGACACTGTATGGGGTTTTCAGTGACATGCCAATAATGGGCCACTGTTCATAGCTGCAGTCACAAGTCTTCTACACTTTGTACCGATGACATGTAGTATATATGCATGTGTTGTTCTCCCTCTGCAAATGTATACCATCTGTTGTGTTGGGTTGACAGTCATATTTATGCGTGCTGTTATAAGTAATCCTGAATGCTGTTGACTATTACTAAGCCATATCTGTGTTTAAACTGCAACAACATAGGCTGTATGAGCTTGGAGGTCCCGGCAGAACCTCCTGTCCAACTTCAGCTGGCCATGGCACTGGGCACTAGCACATCTGGGGCCCAGCCTTGGACCTCCACCTCTGTTGGCTATGCACCACCTTCTGGTGGTACTGCCACTGAGGATGGAGCTTGTCCCTCCTGGAGCAGGTCCAGACAGGAACATGTCTGCTGTCGTACAGTCTCGGACTTGGTGCATAGGGGGCTCAATAAGGGGTTTTGAGGCCAGATACGCCAGCTCAAGGGCAGAGTGTCACATTTACAGGGTGAGGCTGACCTTTCAAGACAGCCCCCAGCACTGCCACCTTTGCAGCTGTTTTGGTGCAGTGGTGGCTGCCCATGGCTGGGGACCTCCATCCCACTGTTTCCCTCTGGGGGCTCATGGGCTTGTGACTGCCGAACACCCCTCCCCATCCGAGGTGTACCCCCTCACGTGTCATATACTGACCCTGTATGCTGTCTTGTCTGTCATCCTACACTACCTATCCTCCACAAGCATACCTACTCTCCTTCCCCCACATCCCACTCTCACCCTACGAAAACAAAAGGCCAATCGGTTCCTAGAACAACATTTGCCCCATACATAGCTGTCCATTTCGCACACGTGTCCACTGGACACATATGACCCTTTTAATATGCATCACAACATACTCCAGTTGTCCACACCCCTCTCTCTCAGGCACACGATCCTAGTATGCACATGACTACTAAATGTTCCAGGTACACGTGATGCGGACGACCCCATTGTACACACAACACTACCGGTCCCTCTATGGTTATGCTATTTACCTTTATCATGATGATGATGTCACACACAGCACCTTTAAAGAGTACTGTTCTCACATAAGTATTGGACAGGAACTGTTGTGGTAATGTAAATAACATGCACAGAGTGATGTATATGGCCAATGTACAAATGTTTGCTATAAATGACACGTCTGTCTGATGTAGTCTTGATATTACATAGAACAACATCACTACATAATACAGACATTGCTGGTGTTTCCCTTTTCATTCCTTTGCAATGTTTTGTTGTCACATGGGATGTTCCTGATATATCTATCTATATATATATATATATATATATATAT
>NC_056750.1:663527058-663532058 GCF_019279795.1 Protopterus annectens | reverse complement strand
AATTACCTCTTTTGGCAATATAACCAAGGTCACACTAATGTAATTATTCACACATGGTGTCCCCATTGTTATTCCTGTATTTTGTAAGTACAACTGATCAGCATAAATAAAAACACTGTTTTCATTTATTAATAATAACAATAACTATACCAAATTAATAGCCATGTTAGCATTAGATGTTTGAGTTAATAAATATGTACAACTACTTCCAACACCAAAATAATTTGGTATAAGTGAAAAAGATGTAACATCTAAAGTAATGAACAAAAAATCTTTAAAAGTGGAGATGTAACATTCAGATACTCTTGAAGTAAATTGTCATGCATCACACAATATGTTGGGAGGGTGGCTTTGGTGGCCCAGCAGTTAGAGTTGTCACCAATCAGCATGAGGTTCTCCAGTTCAATTTTCAGCTGTGGTGCCTTCTTCAGAGTCTACATGTTCACTCTGCAGTCGCCTGGGTTTCCTCCTGGTGCTCTGGTTTCCTCCCACATTCCAAAGACATGCAGTAGGTGGATTAGTCACTTAAAATTGGCCGTAAGTGTGAGTGTGTGTGCAAGTCAGTGGTACGAATGAACTAGCATGACAGGGCTAGCCACCCTGTGGTGTAAACCTTAACTTGAGATGATTCTCAATGTTGAAGTGACACCCCAACCCCATGTGCAAAATGGGAAAAGGGGTTGAGGATGGATGGATGGATACAGTATGGTGGGAGCATTACCTAGTAAAGGATATAAGAAGTTATATACGTAGATATATGAAGGATCTGTTATCCACTTGCACCCGAAAATTATAGGGGGCATAGGTAGATCCAATGGGCATTTATGTACCTAAGGTAAGCCATATATCAAAGGAACTAAGGGATAAGGTACATAAAATTCTCAAAAAATAATTAGAAAGTAGGCATATTGACTTGCATTTTAGAAATGTTTTCATAAATGTTAGCTTTAAAAGCTGTTTGACATTTTGTTCTTTATAATTTTGACAGGATTCCTAACAGCTTTAAAGAGTTGGATTACTGTGCCTTTTTTCTTTCATGGCTGGTGGTCTCCACTGTAATTCAGTAGCATGATACCCAGTCTGAACTGTTATATATCCATATGACTTTCTGCAGTGTTAAAACTGGGTCTCATTCTCTGGACTTCGTCAACACATGTATCTTCTTTCCAGTCTCAGAGTGTAATCTCAGCACTCCATGATCTACAAAATATTAACCAAACAAAATGACAGAAAGACAGTGAAATATAACTAGAAAGGATCATGTTTCAAGGAAGAATGGAGGAAAAAAAGAAGTATGGTGTATGACGAAACTAAAAGAACATCACACAATATGGGTTTTTGGAGCAGAGCATAACAAAAGCAAATAGTGTACAGTAGAGTAAAGACATTTAGTAGCGTACTAAGGAGAAGGGGAGACAAAAGTTATATAAGGCAATTAAGAAAAGTAAGGAACATTAGAGGAGAGAGATTTGGAAACAGTGTTCTTTCCTGCACAGGGCTTTGTGGACCACAGAAGGGTATACACAGCCACTGTCTGAGTCAGAAAACCATACTAACACAATGAGTTTTGTATAATCCTACTTTGTGCGATTGGAACAGCCAGCATCCTTTTCTCATGAGCCTCCCCCTAGTTATTTACTGAAAGTACAATATTGTTGTATATGCTGTCTCCCATAATATAAGTTACAGGACTACAGTGATGCACGAACAGTAGCAATAATTGCTCTCGGTGCACCAGTTTCTCTTGCATGATATTATGTTTTTCAGCATATAGTGCTGGGAAGCATGTTGCTCTGCCACATGGTGCAACCCCTCCACACACACAAAAAAGAAAAATCTCCTTTGCAAGGCAAATACATTCCTATGAGCAAGTGATTTCCCTACAGTCCAGGCAAATCTGCTAATACATATAAGCTTCTCTCGTACTCCGCTGTGACCGTGGTGAGCTCCCACCAATTAGAGGATGCAGCGCATCAGTTCCCTTCATTACCATAATGCAGTAATCAACCCAGTGCAGTCAGCAGTTAGAATGTCAGTCATTTATGGCTCACTGTCACTTATGCTGGTGACATATGAATGCTAGTGTTTCAGGTAGCGGAGTACTGCATAGACATTTGTATGAAGTGGCTACCATAGCTGCTTGCTATGACAAGCTATGCAGTAAGAGCTGATTTACACAGTAGCACTGTATAGTATTTAGTATGCTAATGAACACTAAGTCATCCTGTATACCAACTCAGAGGGTGAGACAGTGTCTCAGTGCACTAAAGATAGTGGGCAGAAGGCATTTACATTAGCCCATTGAAAACCAAGGTACATGGCATTCATGTGTTCTTAGAAGCCTATGACTGATAAATTGCACTGAATAATACAGGGACCCCATGATGCCAAACTAGTGTATTACATAAGCTGTACAACAGATGTTTTGAAATCAAGAACTGATCTTATTTTGCAATTATTAACATTTTTGATAACATCTTACTGCCAGAGTTATGAGATTCCTGATTTTTGGTATGTATACCACAAATAATCAACCCCAAGAGTTAAAATTTGAACATAATTTAGTCATGCCAGAATTTGCAATGCAGTAATCATTAGAAGGGAAAGTAGTGATATGTATGTGCAAGTGTTACAAGGGTAATGTAAGCTATGTATGTACAAGTGTTACAAGGGTAATGTAAGTTATGTATGTGCAAGTGTTACAAGGGTAATGTAAGCTATATATGTACAAGTGTTACAAGGGTAATGTAAGCTATGTATGTACAAGTGTTACAAGGGTAATGTAAGCTATGTATATGCAAGTGTTACAAGGGTAGTGTAAGCTATATATGTACAAGTGTTACAAGGGTAATGTAAGCTATGTATGTACAAGTGTTACAAGGGTAATGTAAGTTATGTATGTGCACGTGTTACAAGGGTAATGTAAGCTATGTATGTACAAGTGTTACAAGGGTAATGTAAGCTATGCATGTACAAGTGTTACAAGGGTAATTTAAGCTATGTATATGCAAGTGTTACAAGGGTAATGTAAGCTATATATGTACAAGTGTTACAAGGGTAATGTAAGCTATGTATGTACAAGTGTTACAAGGGTAATGTAAGCTATGTATGTACAAGTGTTACAAGGGTAATGTAAGCTATGTATGTACAAGTGTTACAAGGGTAATGTAAGCTATGTATGTACAAGTGTTACAAGGGTAATGTAAGCTATGTATGTACAAGTGTTACAAGGGTAATGTAAGCTATGTATGTACAAGTGTTACAAGGGTAATGTAAGCTATGTATGTACAAGTGTTACAAGGGTAATGTAAGCTATGTATGTACAAGTGTTACAAGGGTAATGTAAGCTATGTATGTACAAGTGTTACAAGGGTAATGTAAGCTATGTATGTACAAGTGTTACAAGGGTAATGTAAGCTATGTATGTACAAGTGTTACAAGGGTAATGTAAGCTATGTATGTACAAGTGTTACAAGGGTAATGTAAGCTATGTATGTACAAGTGTTACAAGGGTAATGTAAGCTATGTATGTACAAGTGTTACAAGGGTAATGTAAGCTATGTATGTACAAGTGTTACAAGGGTAATGTAAGCTATGTATATGCAAGTGTTACAAGGGTAATGTAAGCTATGTATGTACAAGTGTTACAAGGGTAATGTAAGCTATGTATATGCAAGTGTTACAAGGGTAGTGTAAGCTATGTATGTACAAGTGTTACAAGGGTAATGTAAGCTATGTATGTACAAGTGTTACAAGGGTAATGTAAGTTATGTATGTACAAGTGTTACAAGGGTAATGTAAGCTATGTATGTACAAGTGTTACAAGGGTAATGTAAGCTATGTATGTACAAGTGTTACAAGGGTAATGTAAGCTATGTATGTACAAGTGTTACAAGGGTAATGTAAGCTATGTATGTGCAAGTGTTACAAGGGTAATGTAAGCTATGTATGTACAAGTGTTACAAGGGTAATGTAAGCTATGTATGTACAAGTGTTACAAGGGTAATGTAAGCTACATATGTACAAGTGTTACAAGGGTAATGTAAGCTACATATGTACAAGTGTTACAAGGGTAATGTAAGCTATGTATGTACAAGTGTTACAAGGGTAATGTAAGCTATGTATGTACAAGTGTTACAAGGGTAATGTAAGCTATGTATGTACAAGTGATGCAAGTGTTACAAGGGTAGTGTAAGCTATGTATGTACAAGTGTTACAAGGGTAATGTAAGCTACATATGTACAAGTGTTACAAGGGTAATGTAAGCTACATATGTACAAGTGTTACAAGGGTAATGTAAGCTATGTATGTGCAAGTGTTACAAGGGTAGTGTAAGCTATATATGTACAAGTGTAACAAGGATAATGTAAGCTACATACGTACAAGTGTTACAAGAGTAATGTAAGCTATGTATGTACAAGTATTACAAGCGTAATGTAAGCTATGTATGTACAAGTGTTACAAGGGTAATGTAAGTTATGTATGTGCAAGTGTTACAAGGGTAGTGTAAGCTATATATGTACAAGTGTTACAAGGGTAATGTAAGCTACATATGTACAAGTGTTACAAGAGTAATGTAAGCTATGCATGTACAAGTGTTACAAGGGTAGTGTAAGCTATATATGTACAAGTGTTACAAGGGTAATGTAAGCTATATATGTACAAGTGTTACAAGGGTAATGTAAGCTATGCATGTACAAGTGTTACAAGGGTAATGTAAGCTATATATGTACAAGTGTTACAAGGGTAATGTAAGCTATGCATGTACAAGTGTTACAAGGGTAATGTAAGCTATGTATGTACAAGTGTTACAAGGGTAATGTAAGCTATGTATGTACAAGTGTTACAAGGGTAATGTAAGCTATGTATGTGCAAGTGTTACAAGGGTAATGTAAGCTATGTATGTACAAGTGTTACAAGGGTAATGTAAGCTATGTATGTACAAGTGTTACAAGGGTAATGTAAGCTATGTATGTACAAGTGTTACAAGGGTAATGTAA
>NC_056750.1:663339558-663522058 GCF_019279795.1 Protopterus annectens | reverse complement strand
GGTAAGTACTAGGCTATCTGCCGGAGGGCATGTATAAGCCTATGATAAAAACCATAAAGAATGCCACAAATCCTCAAAAAAAACACCAAAGAAAGAGGCAAAAATGTGAAGTGAAAAAAAAGATTCCTTTAATCCATACGAAAATTTGTGTTCTGGTACCTCGGCAATTCGCCTTCAGTGGAACACTAACCATATACACACATCTTCTTTTTATACTCTCATCAATTAATTCATTAAATAATTATTACATTCATCATTATTCAATTAATGCTTCAAATGCACTTTAAACATATTTCATTCAAACACAATTGCCTAACAATATTGTATAAACACTACATGCCTACTATTATGTGCTGCTGAACTAAATACCTATAAATACTAATAAATTAATCTAACTGTAATTTCATAAATAATTTAACATTTTATACAAATTATTTAACATTTTATATGAAAAAAGCCAACTCATTATTTACCAAATGTGCATTACAACAATTAAATACATAAAGCATTTAAATACATATAAATGCATTCAAATATTCAAATTTCATAAATATAACATAAACTATTCCAAAATTACTCTATTTTATACTACAAGTCCACTCTCTAAATTCATTCCTCTGGGATACAGTGTATGGTATCCTAAAATGATTCTGTGTTCTAACCTGCTTAATGCAGTCTTAAAATTCCCTACACATAAATGGGGCCTAGCCAATACACTAAATGAAAAACCATCAATGTTCCCATTATGTACATTGATAAAATGAGAAGCTACTAGACTTTCCATATTTCCCCTTCTGATGTCCCCTAAGTGCTCCAAAATACGCACTTTAACCCTCTTGGTAGTCTGTCCGATATACCATAAAGGCATGTTACAATCACACCCTAAAATATATACCACCCCAGATGACAGACAATCAAATTTCTCAAATGCCAAATATTTTTTGCCATTTATTTTCATTCCATGCATGTTTTTTTACCTTCTCACATACCAAACAGCGCCCACAACAATGCATGCCAAAATTCGCATCAGTAGAATATTCCAATTTTTTGTTCAACAATTCTTTTAAATTGTGATATCTACTGTAAGAAAATGTTTTATGTCTAGGGAACAAATGACCTACATTTAGGTCATCACAAACAACATGCCAAAATTTTTTCAGAATTTTTTCCACCACAATTGAAAAATTAGAAAATCTAGAAACAAAGAATATCTTATCTTGTGTCAATGCAACCAACGAATGGGGGCACTCCTCATAATATCTACCCCTTCCAAAAACTTTAGTTATACACAACCTATTCCTAATAGCTGAGAGTACCATACTATCATACCCTCTTAATATGAGTCTAGTGAGAATTTCATCACAGACTCCTTCCCATAACTCAGGATCAGAAGTATTCCTTAAAATTCTTTTAAATTCCCCTTCTGGTAATGCCCTAATCAAATGGGGTGGATGCATGCTGCTGGCATGTAAAAAATTGTTCACCGCTGTAGATTTCCTAAATGGTTTATGTTGTATCAAATTATCCTTCCCTACATAGAATTCCACATCCAAAAATGAAATATTATGTAATGAACTTTGTGCAATGAATTTTAACCCATGTGTGTTTTCATTCAAATGTATCATACACTGTTCAAACAAAGATATTTCACCCTTACAAATAAAAATAAGATCGTCAATGTAACGTATATAAAAGACAACATTGTTCACAAAAAAATTACTCTGAAACATGAATTCTTTTTCAAATTCACCCATATATATAACAGCGTAAGTGGGTGCAAAAGCTGCACCCATAGCCGTTCCTTTAACCTGTAGAAAAAATTCTTTATTCCACATAAAATAGTTATGTGTAAGGCCGAATTTTAATAAACATAGCAAGAACATGGTACGAGGTCCTTCACCCATCATTTTCTGCATTGCTGATTAAGGATTATGAGAGAAACGAAGTCTATAATTGGCCACGGAGGGGGCGTCGCTTTCCTTGGAAGTATCAGAAACGCTCAACAGGAAGTGAAGATGTGTCGTCATGTTCTTCAGTTGAAACTGGCACGAGTCGTAAGAGCGTTTCTTTTGAGAACATTGTGGTGAAAGGGCTAAATGGAGTTGCAGAAAGTCGGAAAGGTGAACAAAGTACTCGTAAGTTTTACCCTAATGTACAGACTAGATCTGGAAGAAATCAGGGTAAAATGATGCATACTTCTAACGCTCTGTCAAAAAACTAAAAGTAAGTTTTTCAAGCCCACTAGAACTAAGGGTACTGCCTGATTGCAGTTGTTTGGCCGATGATTGTTGTGAGACTCGTTTTGAGACTTTTTTGGACAATAATGACACAATTGCATCTGAAAATGTTACTGATGTTTCTGTTGATGTTACTGCTGGTACTGCTAATTTTATTGACAATAACTTGAATGTAGTAAACCTTTCTGAATTTTGTCTGTCTGATGATACTCTCAATGTTTTGTCAAAAGGTACAAAGTTTGTACCTACTAAATTGCCTTTGCTTGCGGACTTATTAGTGGATGTTAAAAAATTTGTCCGCAAGCTTAATCTAAAAGTATATTTTGCTGAACGTCAGAAGTGTCTTCAGATTGAGGACAATGGCGCACCAGAAGACGAATTAATGAACTTGAGTGTATATGATTATGATGAAACGATGTTAAATGAATATGATGATAGATGTGATGGGGAAGATATTAACCCTTGTGTGGTAGATAGTTTTGGGGGGGTTATGGTCATATGGATGCTCCATGTTTTTCTAATAATAGTACTTTTATTCCTCCCAAATGTTCACTGGCTATCAATGCATTTGAACATGTTGTATGTTCTTGCATTGAAAAAGCATACAAAGAATTTTGTAGAAAAAGCAAAACATTCAATTTGAAGAAATCTGAATAGATGGCTCTTAAGGAGCTAAGGACAAAATTAGATAAGATAACTATTAAACCAGCTGACAAAGGGGGTAATTGGGTAGTAATGGACACTGAGAAATATGAATGTATTGTTAATACTTTATTGGAAGAAGACACATGTGTTAAGTTGAACTATAACCCCTTGAAACAGTATTCTGATGAGCTCATTGAATTATTAGAAAAGGGAGAAAGGTTGGACTTTTTTAGTAGTAAGGACATCAAAACATTAACTGGCATGGAACCCCATCACCCATACATTTATATAATTCCTAAAATTCATAAGAGTCTGACTAGACCACCCGGGAGGCCTATAATTTCTGGTATAGGCTCCTATTTTGAAAGTGTGAACAAATTTTTGGACTTTCATTTCAAAAAGTATTTACCCAAAGTGTGTTCGCATGTAAGAAATACCTAGGATGTATGTCAAGCATTATGTGGGGTGGAATGGAAACAGGATTATTATTGGGCAACAGTAGATGTCTCATCCTTATATACTAACATTAATAAGAGATGGGGTTTAGAAGCAATGCAGAAAATGATGGGTGAAGGACCTTGTACCATGTTCTTGCTATGTTTATTAGAATTCGGCCTTACGCGTAACTATTTTATGTGGAATAAAGAATTTTTTCTACAGGTTAAAGGACTGGCTATGGGTGCAGCTTTTGCACCCACTTACGCTGTTATATATATGGGTGAATTTGAAAAATAATTCATGTTTCAGAGTAATTTTTTTTGTGAACAATGTTGTCTTTTATAGACGTTACATTGATGATCTTATTTTTATTTGTAAGGGTGAAATATCTTTGTTTGAACAGTTTATGATACATTTGAATGAAAACACACATGGGTTAAAATTCATTGCACAAAGTTCATTACATAATATTTCATTTTTGGATGTGGAATTCTATGTAGGGAAGGATAATTTGATACAACATAAACCATTTAGGAAATCTACAGCGGTGAACAATTTTTTACATGCCAGCAGCATGCATCCACCCCATTTGATTAGGGCATTACCAGAAGGGGAATTTAAAAGAATTTTAAGGACTACTTCTGATCCTGAGTTATGGGAAGGAGTCTGTGATGAAATTCTCACTAGACTCATATCAAGAGGGTATGAAAGTATGGTACTCTAAGCTATTAGGAATAGGTTGTGTAGAACTAAAGTTTTTGGAAGGGGTAGATATTATGAGGAGTGCCCCCATTCGTTGGTTGCATTGACACAAGATAAGATATTCTTTGTTTCTAGATTTTCTAATTTTTCAATTGTGGTGGAAAAAATTCTGAAAGAATTTTGGCATGTTGTTTGTGATGACCTAAATGTAGGTCATTTGTTCCCTAGACATAAAACATTTTCTTACAGTAGATATCACAATTTAAAAGAATTGTTGAACAAAAAATTGGAATATTCTACTGATGCAAATGTTGGCATGCATTGTTGTGGGTGCTGTTTGGTATGTGAGAAGGTAAAAAAACATGCATGGAATGAAAATAAATGGCAAAAAATATTTGGCATTTGAGAAATTTGACTGTCTGTCATCTGGGGTGGTATATATTTTAGGGTGTGATTGTAACATGCCTTTATGGTATATCAGACAGACTACCACGAGGGTTAAAGTGCTATTTTGGAGCATTTAGGGGACATCAGGAGGGGAAATATGGAAAGTCCAGTAGCTTCTCATTTTATCAATGTACATAATGGGAACATTGATGGTTTTTCATTTAGTGTATTGGCTAGGCCCCATTTATGTGTAGGGAATTTTAAGACTGCATTAAGCAGGTTAGAACACAGAATCATTTTAGGATACCATACACTGTATCCCAGGAATGAATTTAGAGAGTGGACTTGTAGTATAAAATAGAATAATTTTGGAATAGTTTATGTTATATTTATGAAATTTGAATATTTGAATGCATTTATATGTATTTAAATGCTTTATGTATTTAATTGTTGTAATGCACATTTGGTAAATAATGAGTTGGCTTTTTTCATATAACATGTTAAATAATTTGTATAAAATGTTAAATTATTTATGAAATTACAGTTAGATGAATTTATTAGTATTTATAGGCATTTAGTTCAGCAGCACATAATAGTAGGCCTGTAGTGTTTATACAGTATTGTTAGGCAATTGTGTTTGAATGAAATATGTTTAAAGTGCATTTGAAGCATTAATTGAATAATGATGAATGTAATAATTATTTAATGAATTAATTGATGAGAGTATAAAAAGAAGATGTATGTATATGTTTAGTGTTCCACTGAAGGCGAATTGCCGAGGTACCAGAACGCACATTTTCATATGGATTAAAGGAATCTTCTTTTTCACTTCACCTTTTTGCCTCTTTGTTTGGTGTTTTTTTGAGCATATATAAGCCTAGCCAGAATGTGTTGGCTTTATCCGCCCCCTTAGATTAGTTCCCTGTGCCTCGGTCCAGCAGAGACATTATTTCATTGTGCCTCTGCCCAGCAGAGCCACTGCAGTGATCCCCGTGGTAAATTTTCTGTTTCCCATCCACTAGTCAAGGTTTCTCTTGAAGAGTGTTAGTGAGGTGCTCTGCCTAATTTAGACTGGAATCCTGTTCCAAAGCATGGTGAGTCTCTGGGACAGGAATCTATCCCTCCAGCACATCTTATTTATCGTTGTGGTGAGGTTTAGATCCCTAGAGCATGTGGCTCTTGGGGATTTGTCTTTTTTTTTTAGGTGGAGCATGTCCATCAATTCTGGATTGGAGATGACCTTGTATGTCAGGCAGAGATCACCTTTGAGTAAGCGGTATGCAACCGAGTACAGCTGGAGTTTCTTCAGTCGGACTGCATAAGGCATATGTTTGAGGTCAGTAATCCTCTTGGTGAGGTACTTCTGTGGACTTTCCAGCTGCTGCAGGTGTCTTGTAAGGTACATCCCAAATGGGGCATTGTACTCTATGATGGGTCTGATGAGTAGAGGGGCACAATAATCTCTTTTGTTCTAGATACGAACCCTTTTGTGATTAGTTGGGCCACAAAGAAGGATTTTCTAACCACCTTGGCAATATGATTATCAAAGGAGAGATTGCTATCTACTTGGGTCCCCAGATCCCTTATTACATTTTCTGTATTTAGGGGACTATCATGTATGTGGTAGTTCGCGGGTGCTTTGTTTTTTCCAAAGGGGATGACTGTGCACTTTTTGGCATTTAGCTTGAGGCCATGATTTTGACACCAGGTATCCGTCTCAGTGAGACCCTTCTGGAGGATGTCTGTATCACCTGGAGAGTCAATTATGGCCCCCAGTTTGCAGTTGTCTGTGAACTTGGTCAGCCCTCCTGTGCTTGCCTGTACCTTTGAGAAGTATATACTGAACATGAGGGGTCCCAGGACTGACCCCTTGGGCATGCCACTTGTAACTGGTTTAGAGTTGGACCTAGATCTTGCAACTCTCACCGTATGGGTTCTATCCGTGAGCCAATTGGCAACTCATCTTGTGACGTAGGGGTTTATGTTCAGGCTGGTGAGCTTGTCTATAATACCAGAATGGGGAATGGTGTCAAAAGCCTTTGTGAGGTCTAGGTAGGCTGTGTGGACCTCCTTTCCCTCTTCTAAAGCCTTGGTAACTGTCTCAAAGAAGTCCACCACGTTTAGAAGGCATGATCTGCACTTAAAGCCAAACTGGGTAGGGTCCAATGTTTGAAGGTTCCCAATGCCTCTGTTAATGAATTCCATGATGATGCGCTCCATAGCCTTGCAGACCAGGCTAGTCAGGCTTATAGGGCGATAGTTCCCGGGGTCAGTTTTGGCTCTATCTTTGTGGAGCAGGATAACTGTTGCTGTACGCCACTCTATGGGTACATAGCCTTTAGAGAGGCTGAGTTTGAACAGTGTGTTTAGGTGAGGGGTTAGTTCATTTTGGAGCTCGTGTAAGACACAGCCTGAAACACTGTCTGGTCCCATTGAAGCTGTATTATGTTTTAAATTGACATAGGGAGGAGTGTGAAGTAATGTCAGCTGGAAGTGTGTTCCAGGCTCTGCGTAAAGAGTTTTTTTATTTACATTTGTTTACCGGGAAATTCCGACTGGATGCAGGTCCTTTTTCAGCGGATGCCCGGGGAGAAAATATAGAGATACAAAGTTGTAGCAATAGCAAACATTACAGGTTGTTCACTTTAATACAATAACAAGATGCTGATTATCAACAGTATATACAGAAATTGTTGCAAGTTAAAGATAGTTTCCTGTCATTTATAATATTAGTAACAAAGTTGTCAGACAAGATGTTAAAGTATGTAAAGGCAACTAGCTATTTCTGACTGTGGTTAGTAGTGGCGGTAGTATAGTTGGGTTAAGAGTCTAGGTGGGGGGTAAGGGGGGGGTGTTGGTCTGGATTAGAACAAGGACAAAACCAGTGCAAATTTAAGTGCAATTTGAGTGCAGTTTTGAAAAGGCTGCTGAAAGGTAGAGTAGTTATAAAGGGTGGAAAACTGTTCCAAAGTTTAGATATGGTACATGAAAATATGTCTTCTCCTGTTGAGTTTTTGGGCTTGATAACAGTGAGTTGATTTTTGTTGCTTGATCTTAGGGGCCTAGTGGGGTGATAGAGTTAGAGAAGGGTTTGAAGGGAAGGGATGTTAAAGGGGTGGTTAATAAGTTTATGAGCGAGGGTAAGTTGATTAAAGTGAAGGAGTTGTGGGAGTTCTAGCCAGTTTAGTTCTTTAAGAGAGATGCAATGATGGCTGCAGTAGGAGGTTCCAATGGCAAATTTAGCAATTTTGTTGTAACAAGCATCCAGTTTGTGTAGTTCTCTGTCTGCCTAAGGTTGGTAAGTATAGAAGATGCATAGAGTAGGGTGGAGATTAGCTGGGAATTGGCTATGGAGATTCTTGCCGCCTTGGTTAGGAATTGGCGGTTTCGATATAATGCACCAAGTTTCTTGTGAACTTTTTTATTGTGAGAGATATGTGGGTGTCAAATCTAAGTTTGTTGCCTAGTAATTTTGTCTGTTCTGATGGAGAAATGATGGTATTGTCTTTGGCAAGAATGTTGAAGTGGGGGGTGTTTTGGGTGGCTTTGGAAGGTTGGAACAGGAGAAGTTTTGTCTTACTTGGTTTGAGTAAGAGGAGCTGAGCATTGGATAGCCAGAATTCTACAGAAGTGAATGATTCCTGTGTGATTTGTTGTAGTTCTGATAGAGTGGGTGCAGAGCAGATGAGAGTAGAGTCATCTGCATACTGTATAAGAGATGCTTGTGTGGTGGCAGTATGTAGGCTGTTAGTGAAAATTGAGAATAGCAGAGGGCCAAGGATAGACCCTTGGGGAACTCCGAGAGTAACTGGGAGGTGAGGTGATGTGTTATTGTCCCAGATTACTAATTGCTGGCATCTTTGTTGACAGCTGTGGAACCAGTTGCAGGCTGGTTGTGAGAAGGAGAAGTTGGGGAGAGTAGAGAGTAGTAGCTCATGAGATACCATGTCAAAGGCCTTTGAGAGATCTACAAATACGGCAGTAGAGAAGAGGCCATTGTTTTTGTGATGAAGTATAGTATTGGTAAATGAGAGCAGAGCAGAGGTAGTGCTGTGATATGGCCTGAAGCTATGTTGGGTTTTGGAGAGGAGATTATTAGATAGGAGGTAGTTGGAGACCTGGGTGTTGATACATTTTTCAAGTATCTTGGAGAGAGAGGAGAGGATAGCAATGGGGCAGTAATTGGAGAGGTCAGTGGAGGGGGTGCCTTTGTGGAGGGGAATGATGTGCGACATTTTCCATATCGAGGGAACATAGCCTTCTATTATGGAATGGTTGATTAAAATTGAAATTGGGTAGGATAGTGTATCAGATGCAGTTTTTAAGTATTCAGAGTGGAGGTTGTCAGCTGCGAGTTTGATGGGTTTAAGTTTTGACAATAGTCTTTTTATGTTGGAGGTAGGTACTGAGGTAAAGAAGAAAAGAGGAGTGGGGGGTTTAGGGATAGGAGTTGGGGGGGCTGTTGTAGGGAAGTGTTGTTTGTTTAGAGATGTTATACTTTCAGTGAAGTGTTTGTTGAAGGATTCAGCAATACTGCTGGAGGAGGGGGGAATGGATGGCTGGGGGTATCAATCTTCCCTGGGTAGAGGATATTGTTAATAGTGGACCAGAATTGCTTAGGGTTGTGGTTGGTAGAGTTTAGGGTGGATTTATAGTAGAGGGATTTGTCTAATTTTATATGCTTTTTGATTTTTATTGCGCCGTTCAAGGAATGATTGCCTATCTGAGTTATTTTTTGTTAGTCGCCAGTGCTCCCAGGCCTTATCTCTGGTATTCATTATGGTTCTGGTTGTCTTTTGTAACCATGGGGCATGCCTGGATCTGACTCTGGCATTTTTTACAGGAGCATGGGTGTTTAGGATGGAGAGGAAGGTACAGTTGAAGAAGTGGACAGCCTCATCTAGGTTGAGGTATTTTTAGCGGTGACCAGTTAATTATTTGCAGGTTGGAGATGAAGGAGTTGGGGTTGAAGTTGGACTTGTTCTGTATTTGCCTGTGGATAATGGGCTTCAGACTGTTTGTGTGGTGCCGAATTAGGAAAGGTGAGGAGTGATCACTAAGACTATCAGGTAAGCAGCCTGCTAGTTAAGAATGAGGGGCTTTGTTGACTAGGATCCAGTCTAGTAAGGTATGATTGTTAGAGTTTTTGTTGATTCGGTTAGGCGTTTTAATGAGTTGAGTGAACCCATGGAGATTAAGGTGAATGGTTGGGAGACTATTACAGGATAGCCAGTTGATGTTAAAGTCACTGAGAATGATGGTTTCCTAGGGTAGAGATAGAGTAGCCCAGCTCAGGAGATTTTCTAGGGGTGTGATATTTTGCCCCGGTGTGAAATGGCATCCTATGATATTGATTGTTTTGTTTGGGTTTAGTATGAGATTGGCATAAAGGATTTCTTCATTGTTGTGGTGAAGGGCAGATGAGTTCAGGAGTTGAATATTGAGGTGGTGTTTAAATATCAATGTTACACCACGTCCTTTTTTGGACAATCTGTCTATGCAAAGGATGTTGTATTCAGTTGGAAGTATTTCCTCACTTTTGATGTGAGGTTTGAGCCAGGTTTCAGTTAAGAAGAGAATATCTGGGGAATATATGCTTATGCTGGCTTGTAGTTCTTGGATTTTATTCCATATGCTTCTGATGTTTAGGGACATTATAAGTAGGTCTGTGAGTTTGCAAAGAGAAAGTCACCAGCTAGATTGTTAATTTTGCTAGTCTGAATTAGTAGTCTGTTAGAGGATCTAAGCAGTCGTGGATTGTTATGGAGGTGATTTTTAAGTGCAGGAGTATTATCTGGATTATAAAGCATTTTATAAGCCATGATCAGTTGATTATACTGGATTAGACTGGGTAGTTCAAGCCACCCAAGCTGGTTAAGACTGATGCAATGATGTGCCCTAAATGGCAGCCCAGTGACAAACCTGGCACTGTGGTTGTAGCAGGCTGAGAGTTTGTTAAGTACAGTCTTGTTTAAATTAGAGAGTAAAGGGGATGCATACAGAAGTGTTAAAAGAAGGTGAGAGCGAGCTATGGCAGTTTTGGTGGAGGGGTTAGGAAGGCTTTTATTCTGTAGAGTGACCCTAGGTTTTTGTTGATTGTTTTGATTGATTATGCACTAAGATGAGTCTGATGTTGGTGAGTACAGTAGTATCATAACCTTTGTGGACCTAGATGCCATGACCCATACTCTAAGATGCATCTGATGTGTCTGAGTACAGTAGTATCATAACATTTGTGGACCCAGATGCCATTCCCTTGCTTATAGGTTGAGCAGCTATCTACTTGAGTTTCCAGATCCCTGACTAGTGAAACAATTTTTATGGGTGTTTTATTGATGACATAGTTACCCAGGGGGCAAACGTCCCAAAAGGTACTTTAATTCATTTCAAGGTATTAGGTTTTAAGCCATGGCTTTGGCACCAAGCTTTTGGCTGTATTAGACCTTCCTGAAGGGTGTTCCTGTCTTCATAGTTTCAGTGGATGATGCTAGGCTATTGGCCCGGAGACCCTTGACTATTCCCAGTTTGCAATCATCTGTAATCTTGGTTAGACACAGACCTTTGACATTGACTTTAACATCCAATAAGTAGATGCCAAATAGGAGTGGATCCTGCACAGAGTCTTGGGGTGAACTGCACTGGCGACCAGCCTTTTTGTAGAGGTGGCCTCACCTATTGTAACCTCCTGAGTCCTATCAGGAAGCCAGTTGGCTATCCAGTGTGTTATAAAGACATTTATACCTAGTTCTGAAAGTCTGTTGACAATGCATGAGTGGGTAGTTGTATCAAATATGATACCCAGATCTAGGTAGGTAGCATGCACTGTTTTCCCCTAATCCAATTGCCTTAGTGACGTTTTCAAAGAAGTCCACCAGATTCAGTAAGCATGACATTCAATGACAATTCTTTCCATGGTGCTGTAAATAAGACTAGTTAGACTAATGGGTCTGTAATTTCTAGGTTCTGTTGAAGGTCCTTGCTTATAAAGGGGGATGACTGTCGAAATCCTCCATTCATGTAGCACAAAGCCTGTTTTAAGACTATGGTTAAATAATGACTCCCTGGGTCCTGATAAGTTGTATTTTAGACTAATCAGGAAGTATCCTGGGACGTTATCAGGGACATTGAGGCCATGTTCTTGTCCTCAGTGAGTGCAGCCAGTACATGCTCCCTAGTTATCGTTGGATTGATTATGTTTGAGGGTATTATTGTGGGGAAGGTTGGGGGTGAGTAAGGGGTAAAGATGAAAATGAATGTTGATGCTAACAGGTTTCCTATATCCCCAGGATCAATGAATGTGGCACTATTAACCACCAGTACAATACATTGCTGTGTGCTGCCCTTGAGGTTTCCAACATGGCTGTAGAAGGCCTTATGGTTATTTTTCACCTGGGAAGATATCTTAACTTCAAATATGACTCTGCTTGACCTAATTAGCCCTCTTAGTTGCCAATTTACTTTGATGAGAGAAAGTTATCTTTATGGGAATTACCTTTCCTGATTTTTGTCATAATTGTTTCCTATTATTGTGTGTCCTGTTTGATATAGGATGCTACCAGGGTGGTTTGTTTTTGAGGCTACTTCTGAACTTACTTCTGGTAGGCAGCCCCTATGCAGCCATTGACATGGTTGTACAGAGTTTATGAGAGCATTTAAGCATAGGGGGGGTTTGGAATGGAATTGCAATTTGACAAACCATCACTTAAAACAGATAATTTGCCTTGGAATAGTTCCTAGCTGTTACTGGTTTTAATGAGATTACTTTTTTATTTTTATTTTGAAGAAGACAGCTTTATGGCTGACCCTTACCAGAAAGGACAAGACATGGAGTGGGAGGTGCAGCGCTCGCCCATATTTATAAGCACAAGGTCCAACATGTTAGAGTCTCTAGTGGGTATATTCACTGTTTGGTCAAGGTTGTTTGTATTTATGAAGTCCAGGAATATCTGTGCCCATAGAGTTGAAGCTTTGAAGAAGTCTTAGTCTATAGAGGGGAAATTAAAGTCTTCCATGAGTAGGGTGTTAGGCTGGATGGCACTCGTCTCCAAGAGGTCCAAGTATGCATTGTGAGCTTTTTGGGACATGAAAGGTAACCTATAGCTGACTAGGATACTGGATGATCTGCACATGGAGGAACTCCAGCACATCATCCTGTTTGACCATCCTAGAGATATGCTTGTTACTGATTTATATTGAGAAACCTCTGTACCTCCAGCTTTAGCCCTTTTCTGTGCAGCTGCTGGTCTAAAAGTGTGTAAGCCACTGAAACCTTGCACCGCATGGGTATTCTCTGTTGTTTTAAACCGTGTCTCAATAACTGCACAGATATCAATATTCCTGAGTGTGAGGAGGGCTTGGACTGAGTCTAGTGATTGTATTTAGGCTCCTGGCATAGAGCAGTAACACCTTGAGGTTCTGTTGAGTTGATATTGCTATGTCTGTAGGTCTGTCAATTTGGAATTGCCTAAAAATGACACTATGGGGAAGATACAATTTTAGCCAGTATTCTAAAGCCTACTGGGAAAAGGCGCAGACCATCCTTGGCAAAGCAGTGTGATGTGTTGTCCATGTCCTCCCAAGCTGACAAATATTAAATCTCCTTAGAATGACACCAGAAAGACAGTTTTAGAAATCAAACATTTGTGCTCATATTATGGCATTATTTTCATTGATGGTAATATGCTGCTTAGTGGAAGGCTCATACTAGCCTGAGACACACAGTCTGAAAGCTCCATAGTGTCTCTTTTCATATAATGAAGGGACGTACATCTCAGGTCATTTACACCTACATGGACTATGGAGAAATCATACTGGTAATATGACTTGAGTACATGTGTGATTTGGCAGATCTTGGCAAAGATAAGCAACTAACAATTATATTCTCCTTGTTCATCCTGGTTAGAGGGGCAAAGTGCATCTTACAATAGACTCCCTTATGGTGAGAGTCCTGGGAAGTGTGTTTGCTTGCCTTAAGGGTCTTAGTTTTAGGGGCTACACTTTGAGTGACAGTATGCATTGTATTGTTTTTTCTGAGTGCCTTTGGGCTTACTGAGGCATATCTTTGTCAACAGGTGGTCTAGGTGAGTTTTGTTGTTTAGAAAGATTGCTTTTAAGTACCTCAGTATACAAAGATCTATATGTATGTGTTGTGTGTTATGCGTGGTTTGTGTTGTTTGTGCGATTTCAACAAGTTGATGTGGACTTACTTGTGAGAGTTTAGCCACCAGTGTCATTGTATAATTACAACTCTCACATAGTGTGCCTGATTCATTATGGATTCAGTAGCTGTCAGTAAACATGAGACAACTACTGCATTGTCTCACGATGCCCATATCCACCAAGCTGGCTACAGAGAAGTTTGGAAATTGCATAGCCATACTGTCCAGTACTTTGAATGGTGAGATACAAGGGGTGGTGTATTGGTGTTAGAAGGCTATAAGGGTGCTTTGTTGGTGCAGAATAATAAGGGAGCTTTATTGGGGCAAATTATGCTGAACAGTACTAAATTCTACAAACTTCAATGTTTGCACAATACTGAATTATACTAAATCTCTATGTATTGCAACTTGACGCCCAACTTGCTGCTCTAAGCTTGTCGGCGCACAAGGTATTTGCACTATATTACTGCTTTACAGGTTACAGTTTTATGGACCGTTGTATAGAGAATTTTTGCTTTCTAGTTGTTTGTTACTGCACAGGGCAATGCTAACCCATGCAAACATGCAAAATGTATAGCAGCACAGAAAAAAACAAAAAAGTAAATATTGAACCCTGTGGCCAATAAATTAATTACACTATGAGTCATTTTGTGTATTTCCCAACTCAGATAGACCAGGTAAACACCTTAATCCACAAGATGAATAAATCCAGTCCTCCTGATATAAAAACACAGTAGAAGAGACCCACAAGTGCAATGCTGACACAAACCACTTAAAGAACTAGCCGGACATCCCTTGCTGAAGGCAATTTCAAGACAGTAACAGAACGAGAAATTCTTTCTACCAAAAAAAAATAGTGAAATGCACACATAAAAGTAGGAAATAAAAATGATCAGTCAAAATAAGTGTGATTTAGCAATCAAAGGTACTTAACTTTGCCTGGATGGCTCTCGATACAAGTAAAACACTTCTGGAATGCAGGCTAGGACAGCAAGTTTTGATGAGCTCCAGGAAAATGAGCAGGAGACAATATGTAGTAAAGGAGGTTTACTCAAAAACAATACTGGTTTGCTGGGTGGGCACTCAGTTTCTTGGGCCTATGGAAAATGATGGGTGGGAAGAGTACATAAATAGTTTATACAGTACAGAAGAAGTAATTAGGGACCTGGGGACCCAAGTTGATAGCAATCTCTCATTTGACAACCACGTGGCCAAAGTGGTTAGCAAAACATTTTATATAGCCCACCTAATCATGAAGGGATTCACATCTAGATCAGGGGAGGTCATCGTGCCTCTTTACTCATCCCTCATCAGGCTCAAAATTGAGTACAATGCCCCTTTTGGGATGTACCTTACCAGACACCTGCAGCAACTGGAAAGACCCCAAAAGTACCTCACCAAGAGGATCAAAGGGCTTAAACAGATGCCATATGCTTCCCGGTTAAAGAAACTCCAGCTCTACTCAGTGGCATACTGCCTGTTCAGAGGCAATCTGTGATAAAGCCATGTCCAACCCGGAATTAATGGACATGCTGCACCTCAGAAAATCCAAATCCCATCGAGCTACACACTCGAGAGACTTGAACCTCAGCACTGAAATAAATAGGACATGCTGGAGGGACAGATTCATGACCCAGAGGCTCCCTTCACTCTGAAATAAAATCCCAGTCCAGGTTAGGCAGAGTCCCTCATTGACTCTCTTCAAGAGGAATCTTGATGAGTGGGTAGGAGATCGTAGGTTTACCCCGGGTATCACTTCTGTGTCACTGTTAGACAGAGGCACAGTATACTAACCTCGGAAAAGGGCATAGCAAAATAAATTTAAAATGGGTGGCGAAAGCCAAACACATTCTGGCTAGGCTTATAAATGCCCTAGGGCAGATAGCATAGTATGAACCTATGAACCTATAGAACAGTCAATAGCAATGGAAGAGAAGAGGGAGAGGCATCAGATAACCATAAGGAATGGATGGTAGAAATACAACCTTATAATGCAACAAGAGCAGAAGAGTGGGTGGTCAGGGAAGTTTTCGATGAATAAGCAGGCTAGCAGTCAAATAAAGGCAATTTTGGAGCGCTTTCAGAAACTTTAGTTTAATGTGTTAGTGAGGGATGAGGCAGACACAGAAAATAAGCAAGTAAAATGAGAAGCAGACCATGAAAGCACTGAACCACAAACTGGAGCAGAGACAATTCTCTCACTATTTAACTTCTATTAGAGTCTAAGGTGCCAGACTATGCAGAAATTTACCAGTAATACCATTTTTGGAAAAAATGCATTACTAAGTGATTAGTGTACAAATCTGGTAGTAGGTGTATGTAGTTCTGTCACAGCTGTGAGTTAAACTACAAAACTTTGGCCTAGCAGGGTTTAAAATACAAACAGATACATTTTGCAGGTAATTCTACTTGTGGAAATAGAAGTGCAGAATAATACAGAAAGACAGTCTTCCCACAACTGCTAATTAAAATACAAGACTAAGGTCCCAGAACAAGCAAACAAATTCAATCAGATGGAATGCAGAAGAAAAGTACAAAGTAGTATCATCACACAGGTCACTATAACTGCACTTAAATATTTAATGCAGAATTGAAATAATTAAAATAATGTAATTCTCTCTCCTTTTTGATGAAAAGCTGGTTACTCTCAGTCCCACACTTGTCCAAGTCTTGGATAAAAGACCAATATCATACCTTGTGATACGTGTAGAGTTTATATGTGGGATTTGAACCCATTACAGTCAATATCTCAGCAGTGTATGGTCAACAGTAACACCATTGTGCCACATGATCATTTCCTTCCGCAACAATTTACTTGGATGTTCAAGCTCCTTGTTAACATAGACCTTGCCCACAGACTATTGTATTTACAGGTGGCTCTTAAAACTCATTACTCTTCAATATTGCATCGAGAGGGCAATGGATTTAGAAAGTTTTGCATAGTACACACACCCTTTCTTTAAATGCATGGGGCCATTTTCTTCCTAAAGATAACAGTTGTTAATCTAGAGGTATTGATTAGGTCTCTAGAAAATAGACATCTCAGTGAGACCTAACTAAAAATTGTCTTTCTTTTACAATGCACTAGTCAAAGGTGACTAAATAAATATGCTCATTATTTCCAGATCTAAAAACACAGAAACAAATCCCATTAGCCACAACAAAACATTCATCACAAATATGGATTCTGCTACGACTCAGAGAAAAGGTCTTCAGATGGACATTAGAATAAAATAAGCAACTAAAGAATTACTAATACAAAAGCAATTAAAGACCCTTCCCATTAATATCAGGATATGTACTTGCCTGAATGCCCTGGAAATTAGACAGCTTTCACTGTAATTAATACAAATATCAGTAGGAGTAAAAAAAGTATTCCTGTAGGTTTACTTTCTGATTTAAGAAAAATCTCCTCTTTTCCTGACATATTAGTTGAGTCACTGGAGACGATAAAAGCATCTGCTGCTACATATTTACAGAAAACTGGGAGAGACTATTTTACATTGGAACTTAAACTTAATGTCTCTTCACTGGTATGCATTCATGCTTACAGTGAGGGAAGAACTTAATACAAAATTAATAATAGATTTTTACAGGCAATCTTACTAAACTGGGAAAAAGGGTAGTAGACTATAGTTGCATTTCAGAAATCATTTTTTAAAATCTTGTAGTGGTGAGAGGTCATTGGCTTGAACCGCCATCCAAAAAAGATAACAAAGGTATTTTAAACTGTCAAAGTATTTTCATTAAGAGGTAATATCTGTATTAATCTGAAATACAGATTTGATGTATTTTAAATCTTAGATAAAGAAGTCATGCAGAGTTATGACAATCAATGGAAATATAATGAACTCAACCCACTTTTACAGATTAAGGCTTCATTCAGTTGTCTGAGGTTTGAATTCCTTGAGTCTATATTATAAAGTTGAATACTTACTTCATCGAATACCTAAACATCGACCCATCGTCATCGAACTGCATAAACACCGAATGCCCTAAACTGCGAAATTTAAAAAAGTCGAACTGTCATACTTGTCCCACCCCACCACCCGCTACATACTACCTACACAAACAAACTAAATAAACCACATACATACACTAACCAAAACCCTACTTCTAACCTTAAACTAAACCCTACTTCTAACCCTACACTAAATCTTATATATACCACCATGTATGCACTTAATTTAACTCGCACTCTAACCCTAAGGTCCGTAACTATCGCACACTTACTTTAAAAAGCTATACGCAAACAAACTAAATAATGCACACACATACACTTAACAAAACCCTACACTAAATCTAACATACATTATCATCTATGTACTTACCTTAACCCGCACCCTAACCCTAAGGTCTGTAACTATCGCACACTTACCTTACAGAGCTATGCCGCAGAAGGCCAACCATGACGATTCAATGTTTTTGCTTTCGCTCTTATGAACGATAAATGTTTTTGTGGTTCGATGAAGACGGGTCGACGTTTAGGTGTTCGGGTAAGTAAACGTTCACCTTTTTAATATAGACCCAATTCCTTAGCCTCCATTTTGTCAGCTTAGTGATTTTGAGGTAGTCACATATCTGGACATTGCCTCAGGTCATCCTTGAAAAGGGTCGGTATCTGTTGGGTTTACCTGGTTAAAAATGAATAAAGTAAAAAAAAAGGCTGTTTTGTTTTCACTTCTTCACTACAGATCTTTTCCTAAACAGGCGTTAAAAACAGAGTTAAAGGCCTCTGATTTCTTATAAATCATGTTTTCTAATTATTTTTCCCAACTACGTAAAATAAATATGTCTTTGGGTTGATGGACAAGTATGACAACAGCCTTCCACCTTACTGAATTAGTGTTGACTGTGTAAAAGGACCCAACAGCACTAATACAAACAGCATGCAGACTCACAGAAGGATTCCCAGTGGGAGTGGGTATTCATCATGGTTCAACTCTGATCCCACTGCTGTTCATACTGTGAGGTATGTCAACAAAACTGCTGTATGCAGATGATGTGGCATTACAGGCAGACTCTGTACAGGAACTCATCAACTGATAGGGGAAAAGGAGGTAAAACTGAAGATGAAACTAAGACAGTTGTTACAGGACCAAAGGTGGGAAATCAAAAGTAACTGAAAATTGAGATAGAAGGGGAAAGAGTGGAACAGTGTAACAGTTTCTAGTATCTGTGAGGGGTGTTTGAGGAAAAATGAAGCCTGACTAAGGTGGTCAAAGCTAGAATCAGAGGTGCTACAGCCAACTATCACAGAGTGTTAGTAGTATTACATGAGAAAAGAATGCTGAAAAGTAAGGCGTACCAAACGGTGTGAACTGTACTTCTGTATGGCACAGAAACTTGGTCAGTGAAGGCAGAACAGTTGATGCAGTTAGTGGTGATGGAAATGAAGTACATAAGATTTGGTGGTAGAATGCAAACTGTGGACAACTGAAGAAATGGTGACATCAGAATAGAAGCTAATGTAGTTCTACTTGCAGGAAAGTTCAAAGAGAACAGATTATAGTGATTCAGGCATATGTGCAGGAAAGCAGAAGTCAATTTTGTGAAGAGGTTTGAGGAGGACAGGAAGAAGACAAAAGGAAACAAATTTGTTCAGCCAAGAGATGGACAGATTGCATGAAAAAAGACAGGTGATGGTTGGGATGAAGAAGGTAAGAAACAGGCGTTGAATTGAGAGAGGTGGTGACAGTTGACGCAACACCCTGATCCTATGTAGAAAAAATGGGGAAAAGGAGGGGATGGTGTTTATAATGATGATAATAAGTATAGTATTTGCATATGGATGCTGAATCTGCTATATTTTACTTTGCTCTTCGTTTTTAAATAATAACAATAACTAAAAGTTTTTGAGCAGAAAAAAGATAACATTGGTGAAGCAACTTAGAAAATTATGGTTTGGATGCTTTCACAAAAAGGCTGAGTAATGCTTATTTCCTTCATGGACATGATGAAATCTTATAGGTTTATAGGATCATAGGTGTATACTAGGCTAACGACCACTAGTGCCTTTATAAGCCAAGCCATGCAATCCAAATGTGTCCCGCAAGTTATATGTTTTAGACATTTATATAAGGGGTGATTGTTGGTTATGACATGATTTACTGACAGGCACAGTCCATCAGAGATGTGGTGCCAGATCAGGGACGCATTTTCAATTTCCCTTGCAATAGTCCAAGTTACACTTAAATAAAGTTAGGGAGGGACTTTGTTTCACATATATGGGGAGCCTGAAAGAGAATTTCTATGAAATACATATCTGTCTCTCCAACATGTCCTATTTATATTGCAAGCAAAACTTAGGCCTTTAGATCTAGTAGTTCTGATGCAGTTTGTTTTGTAGATTTGCAAAAGCATCATCAAAGCAACGTCCAGGGATGCCTTGTATACTAGCTGTAGATCACCTCTAAGTAGTCTATAGGAGACTGGGTGTATATATAGGGCTTTGAGGTGGTCTGTATAGGATATTATGTTTTTGCCCTGTATCCTTTTTGTAAGAAACCTTTGTGGTTATTCCAGTAACTGCATGTCTCTGGTCAATTACATAAGAAAGTGGCATTATACTCATTGAGCAGTCTGATGAGGGCTGAGTATAGTGGTACAAAGACTTCCCTGGACCTAGATGCCATGCATTTACTTGTAGGTTGAACAACATAGAAGGATTTCCTTACTACCTTGAATTCATGTTGGTCAAAGACCAGGTTACTGTCTTCTTGTGTTCCCAGATCCCTGACTAGTGGGTCAACTCCTAGTGGTAGCTGACTTCCAAAAGGTACTCTAATGAATTACTTTGCACTGAGTTTTAAGCCATGGGTTTGGCACCAGTCATTTGTCTGTGTTAGACCCTCTTGTAAGATGTTAGTGTCTTGGGGGAGTTCTGTGACTACTCCCACTTTGCAGTCATCTGCAAACTTGGTCAGCCAGAGGGCTTTGACATTGGCATCTATCTCTCAAAAGTCAAGGCTAATGAGGAGCAGCCTGGCACAGGGCCTTGAGGGACTCCACTGGTGACTGGCCTCTTTTAGAAAGTGGTCTCACCAATCCGAATTTCCTGATTCCTATCAGTTATCCAGCTGGCTACCCAGCAAGTTATATAGGGGGGTTATACCTAATTCTGAGAGTTTGCTAACAATGCCAGTGTAGGTTATTGCATCAAATACCTTAGCTAGGTCAAGATAGCCAGTATGTCTATTTTACCCTCAGCCAATGCCTTGGTGACCTTCTCAAAGAAAACCACTAGGCTCAGTAGGCATGACCTTCCTTTAGCAAAGTCTAACTGAGATGGAACTAGTATCTGAAGGTCTCCTTTGTCTTTGTTGATCATTTCCATGATAATTCTTTCCATGGCTTTGCATGTCAGACTAGTTAGACTAATGGGTCTGTAGTTTCTGGTATCTGTTAATAGTTCACCCTTATGAAGAAGGATAACTGTTACAGCTCTCCATTACCATGGCATGAAGCCTGTTTTAATACCATAGTTAAATAGCAACTCGAGTGGCCCTAATAAGTCATGCTTTGGACTATTCAAGAAGCATCCTGCAATACTATCAGGGCCCACTGAGCTGGTGTTCTTGGTCTTAGCAAATGGACCAGGACATGCTCTTTTTTTACAGTTGGAGGCATTTTGTTTGAAGGTATTTCTTGGGAGATGGCTGGGAGAAAGTAGGAAGTAAAGTCGGAATGGAATTTGTGGCACCATTAACCACCAGTTCAGCACGTGTACTGCCTTTGAGGTTTCTAACATTGCTGAAGAAGGCTTATGGTTGTCTTCTGCCTGGGAGGCTATGTTGACCTCAAAATTGGATTTATTGGACTTAATTAGCCCTCCTTAGATGCCTGTTTATTTTGATGAGAGAGTTCTTATCTTTATGGGTGTTATACTTCCTAATTTTAGACATGATGTTTTTTTTTCCTTTTGTTGTATAACCTTGTTTAATATGGGATGTAACCAGGGTGGCTTGTTTTCAGAGGTAGTGTTGTGCTTTCTGCTGGTAGGCATAGTAGCTTCTTTGCAGCCATTGACATAGTTGTAGAGAGTTTCTGTGAACAATTCTGCATAAGCTGCTGTGTTTCCTGAATTTGGAAGGACATTAAATTTTGAGAAGCTATCACTTAATAAAAGGTAGTTTGCTTTGGAATAGTTCTTAGCTGTTACTGGTTTTACTGGCATTACCAAGTTAAAGTTGATTTTAAAGGAGACATCTTTATGGTCACACCTTACCAGGGAGGATGTAACATTGGGGGTGGTGCAGCATTGCTCCATATTTCTGAGTATGAGGTCCAGCATGTTGGAACCTTTAGTGGCCATATGCACTAATTGGTTAAGAGTGTTTGTATTTATGAAGTCCAGGAATCTCTGTGCCTGCAGATTTGAGTCTGTGTAAGATTCCCAGTCTATATAAGGATAAGTAAAGTTCCCCATAAGTAAGGTATCAGGTTGGATGGTGAGGGTCTCCAATAGGTTCAAGTATCACTGTGAGTTTTATGGGATATAGAGAGCGACCTAGAACTTAAAGGGATATGATATGGGATTTTATCTATGGTGACATGTACATGGAAAAACTCCAGTTTATCATCCTGCTTACCCAACCAAGAGGTATGCTTCCTATTGATGTATGTCAAGATACCTCCACCTTTTGTCCCTGTCTGTGCAGCTAATGGTCTAATGGTGTGGAAGTCACTGAAACCTTGCACTGGCGGGGTAACTTCTGCAGATCTAAATGTCTCAGTAGCTGTACAGATGTCTACATTTTCTATACTGAGGAGGGTTTAGAGGAAGTTTAGATTTTTGTTTAGGCTCCGGGCATTGAGCAGTAAGACCCTGAGGTTCAACTGAGTTGATTTTGCTATGTTGGTAAGTTTGCCAATTTGGCATTGCCTAAAAAAGTCACTGTGGGGAAGGATAAAGTTTTAGTTAGTATTCAAAAGCATACAGGATACAGGTGCAGACCATCCCTGGCAAAGCAACATAGTTTGTTCACCATGTCTTCCAAAACTGACAAATGTTGGATCCCCATAGAATGACACCAGAAACTTAAACAATTGTTAAAATCAATCATCTTTTGTTGGTATTGTGGCATCATTCTTGCTGAAGGTAATGTGCTGCCTGAGATACATATTCATAGAGCTCTATGTTTCTCTTCATGTAGTCTAGGGAGGTGCATCTCAGGTCATTTACACCTACATGGACTATGATGGAATCATATTGGTAAACCACCAACGACCAGCAAAAAAACGATAGTGAACACGCAGTAATGAAGAAATAATGATTATTTATTTATAATTCCTTCAAATCCAGACCAGTTTCGGCTATTCAGCCTTTGTCAATGAATACAATAAAGTTTATTGTATTCATTGACAAAGGCTGAATAGCCGAAACCGATCTGGATTTGAAGGAATTATAAATAAATTATCATTGTTTCTTCATTACTGCGTGTTCACTATCGTTTTTTTGCTGGTCGTTGGTGGTTTACATTGTTGGCTTGACCCTGCATGCCATCCTTGCAGAGCGTATGGTTGTTTGCTGACGAATCATATTGGTACCTGTGGTGCAGTGACTTTGAGTGCATGCGTAATTTGGCAGATCCTGGTTCCAGATAGGCACCAAACTATTATTTCCTGCTCATTCAGCATGGTTAGAGGGACATCAGTATATCTTACAATGGAGTCCTCTATGAAAAGTGTACAAAGAAGTGTGTTTGTTTGCCTTATGAGCTTAATACTTAGGTATCCACTGAGTGTAGCTGTATGTGTGCTGTTAGGTGTTGCTTTTGTTGAATGCTTTTGGGTTTGGTGAGGATATACTTTGTTGATGGGTAAAACTTAAGTCTTACAAACGTAATTCCTATACTTCACCAGTGCACATTGTAATCATACTTTCATCTCCATCATCATAAAAGGAAATGCGTTTCATCCTGTCTGCATTACTATGTGTCATGCACGGCAGTGCAACATTTTGTAATGTCTTTTATAATGAGAAAAGTATGCGTTATTTATTTATTTATTCATTTGCTTTGATGTATCCTTGTAATCATATTGTCTGTGCATTATATGTGCTGGCTCAGCTGTTCATGCTTTTTTTTTGTGCACTGATACTACATTGACTGTGCTGTTTACCACAAAGTTTAATAAATTAGGTCACTGTTAAACAAAGTAGGATTTTTTTTATATTGAAAAGTTTAGTAAGTGGAACATTTTCTCCTTGAAAGTAATGGAATTTATAATCAATAAAAGAAAGTTTAAAAATACAATAAAATTAATACTTTCCCCCTGAGTATAGTGGTATTTTATTATTAAAGAAAATGTACTGCAATATAAGTATCCTGACCAAGTGGTGTATGCTTTTAAAGCTGCTGCTGCGTTAGATATTTAGCTGCACTAATTATTAGAACATAGTATTACCACACATCACTCATTAACTGCTTTCATGTTTTTTCAATGCACTTCAAGTTGCTGGCCTGCATTTCTTTAGTCAGACACGTGTACAATGTATTGGAAGAGAGTACTGCATTAGTCATGGCATGCTGGTTTTAATATAACAATATTTTCATCTTAATAGTACCGGTAAGAAGCACACTATTTTGTTGGTGGGCATTCCAGTCTTTCCATTTAGTTATTTTTGTTATGCAAAGTAAGTTGGACATAGTACAGGAAGGTGCAGTGGTATAGTGGATGGTACCCCTATATTAAGAGTAGTGTATTTTCACACCTTTACTTTGTAGTTTAATTTTTATTATTTTGTTTCTTTTTTATGTCAAACTATGTTTGACAGTTTATTATATTACTTGTTCAACTATATCTATATTTTATCATAGAATAAAGATTTAGTTGCTATTGTCTTGTCTGACTCTATCCCCCTTCACTTTTCAGATCAGGTACAATATTAAGTAACCTGTATAAATGAAAATACCCCACAAAATGTTTTCTGACCCATATTAATAGTTTTTTTAACATTCCTTATACAAGGCAGTATTTGGAATCTGGCCAGTGCTTGTTACTGTATGTTGAGTAACTGATCATAGTGAGCCTAGCCTGATATTTTGATGCTTGAGTAGAAATCCGGGGAATAAATCGTGGCTAATTTGATGTATCCATTACCACAGAGTGCCAGATTTTCATTCAATGATGTCCTGCAGTCCATTGTCGCTTTACATACTTGTGGCTGCATATCTGTACTGGACCTTACAATTGTCTGAATCAGGAAAGCATAGTCTACTGAGCAGTCCTGCTTGAAACAGGGTTGCACAGTTCATTGTATATTTCTGAATCTGGCCCCCCCCTTTAATAGTTTGTGCTGAAGCATATTTTTATCCAACAAGAAAGTAAACTATATTATTTCCTACCACATCATTTAGTGGTAACAGCAAAAAGCAAATCATTGTACATATGAAAAAAAAAATAAAAGGTAGAATTATTTCCTTCTGTTCTAGATGTAGTTATTCAATTACAAAGCACATAACAGTTATGAAAGTGCAAAATGCACCTATCCAACACACAAAAACTTCCTGCTATTCCTCCAAATGACAACTACTGATTTAACATGAGGTGCCGCAAACATGCATGACAACATATGTTTGTGTGTGTGTGTGTGTGTATGTGTGTGTGTGTGTGTGTTGTGTGTGTGTATGTGTGTGTGTGTGTGTGTGTGTGTGTGTGTCTGTATATATATATATATATATATATATATATATATATATATATATATATATATATGTGTGTGTGTGTGTGTGTGTGTGTACTGAAATTAAATATAATGCCCAAAGACTGATGTTTACAAATTCATCTAGAAAAAACTCAAATTGACAAATGTTAACATGCTACTACACATGTGCCAAACAAAAAGTTTGCCTAAATGCAAACCACACACTTAAAATAATAAAACACCCTGCACCCCCATAACTCCTGCTAATTATATATACTAACAATGAGATTGCACTATCTTGGGGAAAGGCCATATTTCCCTACCCCAAGAAATGTGTGATTTTGCACACCTACCTGCTGACTATCTGTGTAGTTAACATTATTTTGTTGGCTAAAGAGATGTTGATCAATGACAGATTTCTTGTATTTCAGTAGACCCAAATATATATGGATCTGAGGAAGAATGTGGATGTTGCCTGAAAGCACTTATCTTTGTAATACAGTACTTTTACCATTTTTAAGCTGCAGTGGCCTTGGTAATTTTTTTGTTTTATTATTTCTTCACGTTTAAGTACCTGGCCTTGGTGACCATACTAGCAGTTTTAATTTGCACACACATATATATATATATATATATATATATATATATATATATATATATATATATACACATACATACACACATGTATGTGTCTACTTCAAAATTTTGAACTTTCAAAACATCAACTTTCTTTTGGTCGGGATCGACATTTTGAACTTCTAACCATTTAAATATAGATTACAGTACAGAGCAGAATGGTATATTTACCATTTTCCTCACGTTACTGTGATCTCAGAGTTGCTTTATTTAATTGCCAGGGTGTGTGTGGGGTGCAGGGGGGGGGGCTTTCTTCCTGCAAAAATGTAATTATTTAAATTTCAAAGTTTCAAACTTCAATCTTATGATCTCAACCATAAGAAAGTTGACATTTTCAAAGTTCGAAATTCAGAAATAGACCCATATATATATATATATATATATATATATATATATATATATATATATATATATACATATATAGATACAGACACATAGATATATATGTATATGACTGTGTGCAGTGCATTGCTTGGCCAGTCGCTATGGAACTACATCAGCAAAGAGAAAATAAAACATGAATGTATTCCATGTGTTAGTGCTATTATTTTCAATGAGTAAGCCATTGCTTCTTAAAGTATGACACTGTGTCATATATTTACCTGTGGCTGGAGACTATAGTTTGGTAATAAGAATTAATCCTCATTATGAAACTAGCTCCACCCCTCCATCGGTAAAATTTGAATTGCACACACTTTGCCAGAGTGTATTACCATAAACTTCCCCTTAGTGATCCAGCAGAAGAACTACATATAGGTTTTAACATTTGTGACTGTTTTAACAGTTATGAATGGAAACACTTTGGTAGTAGTACTGACTCATCCAGAATCCCTTTATTCAGATGCGTTTACTATATTTGTCCTTCTTCCTACTTTCTTTGTTTAGCTTTTTGCTGCACATTCTTCAAATGTTCACTAGCATGTCTTACTGCTCGTTAGTAGCCTGATTAAATTGTAACTGTTATTCTAAACCTCTTAGTTTTGATTTAATCTCTTGGATTTCAAACTAGTTATCTTACATAAGGAAGGTTTGTGGTCTACACTCTTGTGGCAGCAGAGGTAACTTACATCATTCTAAGATTGGAATTTCTGGTTGAAGGCTTATTGTACCTGATATTCTAAGCGTCTTTGTTCTGATTTAAACACTTAGGCTCCAAACCAGTTATTTTATATTTGCAAGGTTTGTGGTCTACACTCTTATGAAAAGACAGGAACTGGGAGTTGCTGGTTGAAAGCTTATTGTGTCTGTAATGCTAAAAATATCTTTGTTCTGGTTTAAGTACTTGGGCTCCAGACCAGTTAGTTTACATTAAGAAGGTCTGTGGTCTATGCTCTTGTGTGAGGAGAGGTTAGCCTTCACTCTTCTGAGGTGGGAATTGCTCATGAAGGCTTATTGTGCTTGTTATTCTAAGTGTCTTTGTTCTGTTCTGTGGTCTGCACTCTTGTGGCATTACTGTCTAGACAGATTTTTATTTTAAGTACTAGAGAAACTAGTTTGCTAATAGCTGGGTGTTGTTCATAATGTTGCTTGTCTAATTGGCTTGTTCAGTATATAAGTTTTCCTAACTACTCCCTAGTAGATCAGTCACCAAGGATACTTGCTTCCTAACCATCTCTGTGGCCAGTCAGGTTGAGATGAGTACTCTGAGGCATTGCAGCAATTGTCTCATGTACACTGACAACCCACTTATTCTTAATAAAACAAATAGTGTATGTGAGAGGTATAAATACACTTTAATGCTGGAGGCAAAACTGTCTCACACAACCAAAACTAATCCTATAGATGTTGTCAGTGTCACTTGCACCACATATATTGCACAGGGTAAAGGGCCTACACATAAAACTACTAATGCTGAGGCACATACGGGTAACCTTCTTAAAACACTAAGACCTCCTGCACAGTACAATCAAAGAAAGGGTCATCAGTCATCATGTAAACACTCTTTTAAAACAGCACCAACAGCTACACATAACACTATATCCAGTTCCTCTACTGATAAGCCCTTAAGGCAAACCAGAACACAGCCAAATTTCCTGGTTATTGGTAATTTTATAGTGAAGCACAAATTATGTTCTCCTCACCAGACTGATTAAGGACAGAGTCAGTTAGCTGCCTTTTTGGGGCTAAGACCCATCAAGTCACCCAGGCACTCATGTCATTGAACCACAGTTACCATTATGACTCTGTCATAGTCCATGAGGGTGCTAATGACCTGAGACATACCTCCCTTGACTATTTGAAACAAGACATGATCAAGCTCACTGACTGTGTCTCGGGTAGGTATGAGTCTAGCACAATGGGCAGCATACTACCTTCTCCAAGGATGATGCCATATTACCAACAGAAAATGATTGACTTTAACAACTGACCTGGCTTCTTTTGTCAATCCAGGGGGGCACAATATCTGATCGCCTGGGAGGTCACATGCTGCTTTGCCATTGATGGTCTGCATTTATCCCTGCTAGGCTTTCAGATATTGGCAAGGATCTTTTCACCCTCATATTGCCTTTGTTTAGGCAAAGCCAAACTGATAAACCTTCTGACTTAACTGAACCTATGAAGGAATGTCTGAAGGTGGTGCTTTTCAGTGCTACTAGAAGTCTTAACAAGAAACTCCACTTCCTGCAAGCCTTCCTGTCCCCGAAGACTGTATACATATGTGTCTTAACAGAGAGACATGGTTTAAAGTCATTGAGAGTATCCCAGCAATGCAAGGTTATAATGCCTTTCCCACTTCAGACTAGCTACAGCACAGGAGGGAACTAAAGATGGAGAAGTATCAGGTTTATATTAAGACCGATCTCACATTCAGACTAGTTAAAGTGTATGACCCACTGGAACTCATACGTGTGCATCTCACCATAAACAGGGTGTTGTACCATATCCTTGCAGCTATAGGTCCCCCTCCATGTCCCAGGAAGCCCATACTGCCTATCTCAATGTACTAGAGTCCCTTACCCTTCAACCCAATTTGATTTTCATGGCAGGTCTTAACTACCCCTTGATAGACTGGGAATCCTACATGACTACTAATGCACAAGCTAAACAATTTCTAAACTTTAATACCAACATCCAGGAATAGTTGGTCCATTCTCCTACCAGGGGGTACAGACATTGTTGACCTAGTACAGATGAAAATGAAGGCTTTGTTCCTCACCCAATGTAATATCTTTGCTCATCAGATCTGACCATAAGGCAGTATTGCTTGAAATAAAAATTAAATCCAGGGATCCAGCACAACCAAAAACCTTTAGGAACTGTTCCAAGGTGAACCTGTCTCTACTAAGCTACACCTTGGCTAAATCCAGGGCACCCACAAACCTAATAAACACCATAGAATATACTGAGATAATTACAAAATCTCTGTACAGCCATATTGATAACTGCGTAGACTGAGCTGTGCCCACTCATATTAAGAATAAGACAAACTCAAAAGCCAAGCTACCATAGTGGAAACAGGATTTCAGTTGGTTATACAGCAAAAGAAAAAACAAATCTTGGCCAAGCGTAGGGGGGCCAAATCCATATAGTCTAAAAGCCCCCTGACCAATCTTAACAGGCAGCTAAGAAGGTTAATTAATACTTCAGAGGCTACATTTGAAGAAAACATAGCTTATAAAGCAAAGGACAACCACAAGGTTTTCTACAACTATGTCCGTAACCTTAGAGGAAATACACAACAATGTGCAGAAGTTATTGTAAATGGCTTTACTCATACTGAACCAGAGGCCATTGCCAATTTTTTGGTTGACAGGTTCAGCTCAAATTTCTCCCCCTAGAAAGTCCAAAGGAAATGCCATATAACACAATCCTCCCAACTATTACAAGGGAACAAGTCATCAATGCACTTTCCAAGGCCAAAAGCACTGCATAGATGGGCCCCGTTAGCATCTCAGTATGAATAAATAGCTTGAAAGATGACCTGTCTGGATCACTTGAATCACTTTTCAACTGGAGCCTTCATTCAGGTTTTGTGCCCAAGGAATGGAAGATGGCTACAGTCATTCCCTGGCAGAAAGGAGGTCCAACCACTGATCCAGGTAATTACAGGCCCATAAGACTTATTAGTCTAATATATAAGGCCATGTAAACAATCATCATGGACATGATAAATGAGAACATAAGTAAACTGCAAATGCTGGATCCATCACAGTTTAACTTTGTTAGAGGAATGTCATCCCTATTAAATCTGGTGGCCTTTTTCTCAGAAGGCCACCAAAGCACTGAATGAAGGTAAGACTTTGCACACAGCATACTTTGACCTGGCTAAGGCTTTTGATATAGTGCCCTACTCGGGCATTATAGACAAACTCACTAATTTAGGTATAAACTCTTTTATCACTTGCTGGATAACCAACTGGTGCAGCGATAGGACCCAGGAAGCCAAAATAGGTGAGGCTATCTCCACCAAAGGCCAGTCACTAGTGGAGTCCTCCAAGGCTCAGTACTGGACCTGCTCAATTTTGGCATCTATTTCTCTGAAATGGAAGCAAATGTTGAAGGATTATGACTAAGTTTGCAGATGATTGCTAGCTGGGATTATTATTGACTGCCTTGCAGACACTAGCATTCTTCAAGAAGGTCTCTCTCTGTCTAGCAAGTGGTTCCAAGGCTGTGGACTTAACCATCCCAGCTTATTACCATGTTGATAATACACCTTAAGAGTTGACCCAGTCATCAGGGATCTGGGTACTCATGGAGACATTAGCTTTACCTAACCAGGCATATGCAGCAGCTAGAGGTACCTCAAGGGTTCCTTACAAAAAGAATTGATGGTATAACAAACCTGCCTTATGCAGAGCACCATAAACAATTTCCCTCTACTCATTCTCCTATAACTTGCTGAAGGGAGAGCTATACCTGGCTTACAAGATATCCACAAAACCCACACTTATAACCCTCCTACATATTCATAAGTGAAACAGTAAAAGAAATACAAGGACTAGGGACCTGAATTTTGTCTGTGAATTAAACAGAACATGCTAAAGACAGTTATGTGTCCCATAGACTGCCCCTCCTATGAAACAGGCTTTCCATCCATGTGAAGCTGAATTTGTCTATTACCCAGGTTAAGCACAACCTAGACAAATGGATGGGAAAGGGGAAGTTTATACCGGGCCTAGCATCCATGTCCCTTATGAACAAAGGTAGGTTATAAATGCCTCAATGCTCTATTTGGATACAGAACATCATTATTCATTTGGGAGAACTTGGCTAGGTTTAGAATATCCCCCCAGGTCATTAGTCTAATAACAATCTATGAATCTATGTATCCTTGTAAAAACTGCAGCAATTGGTCTTAAAGCTGAACATTTTTTGTCACTTTTGAAATATTGTTATTCTTGCTGAGTGCATGACATTTTGGACAGCTTGAATATGACTGACCACTCTCCACATTTTCCAAGAGTAATTCTTGTATTTTTATCAATATTTTTAGTTCTTTAGGAGGTCATGGTATCCTTCCCTTAGATCTTTTCAGTGGCAGCTGGTGACTTCAAATCAAAGGGGGGACTGCAGGAGACACCTGGATGGGTGGAGCCAATGTGAAGGGGTGTGGCCAACCAGAAAGGGGTGGAGCTAAGCCAATCCACAAAAACTGGGACTTTAATTAAATACGCTGACCTGGGTGCCACTGCCAAATTGTCATTATGAGAGTCCAATCAAGACAAAATGAATTGTGGAAGAAAAAAATATTTTAATGCACTGGCTACATGACAGCTTACTTAATATCTAGATGGAAATAAAAAGGTTGCGAGGCATGAAAAAATAAATTACTTTTTAAATACATTACTGGAATACCAGTCAAAATCAAGTATAAAAAAAGAAGCAGCGCTCAACTCAAACCACTTCTCCTTGCACTGCAGTTCTAATTATAATTTATATTCAGCTTTTTAAAAGTACCAAGTAACATACTGAAAGTAGCATTACCCCCACTTGTAAGAATGTTTCTTATCCAAAAAAGACCTGCAGCCTGACAACAACTATCTACTTGTTTCACAGGGAAAACATGATCTAAGTAAAACATGAACAGCAAACAAGAAACAAGCTCAAGATAAATTGCTTAAAGAATTGCTGCACAGGTTATGGACCACACATGATAGATTTGCATTCTGTTTAGTTTATGGGTAAAGCCTGCAAAGATGACAGCAAGTCTCCAACAAATGTAATGAGCTTCTGAAAATACTGTAATCCTGTCGTTTATTACAAATACTGTCATATGCATTTCAATACCTAAGGCGTATATGCTATCTAGTTATGTAAATATTCTCTGCATGGCAACAACAAAAAGGCTTTCAATGTTGGTAATTCTTTAACAGTATGCTTGTTAAAGCTTACTTGCATCTTAAAGTCTCAGATATTATTAAAGCATTGCTGCTTAAACACAGAGCAGCAGGCACTGCAATGAAACGCATTTTCTAAATAAGAAGCATAAATTAACAGTATAAAAATATGACAGAAAACCAGAACATTCTGCAAAATCAAGGATAGATGAAAAGCCACTGTAGTACTTGAATACCTTGGATGAGGGGATACTCTGCACATTTACACTGCATAACTGCTCCTTGCCTTGCTTGGACACATCTAGAGTCAGTACGTGGGAGAGTAAGGTGCAACAAGTATGTCACAATTTGAAATGTCTGTGGCTGACGTTAATGGCCTTGACACATTTGTCATAAACTCTCAGTCTCAGAGCAAGAAACCTGGACAAAGTCATAAACAGAAGTAGGACAAAGCCACAAAAATAAGGACAATTTTTAAATATTGCTGTTATAAACTTAGAAAGATAATAGAATAGCAGGTCTTGCATTAGTATGAATTTTCTGAAGAGTATGAAATCTGAAACTCAAATATCTGTCATTATTTTCTAACTTAATTCTTTAATGATTTGCCGCTAATTTGCCAGAAAACCACAATTTTATGAAAAACGGACCAGATATGTGAAGCAAAAATATAAAATAGCCACACAATACATCTGGGAACTTGTCAAAGAAGGGACACTTTTTTAATATTAATACTGTTAACTTGAGCAGCTGACAAAATAAGAAAATCTACATGCATTTCTGAAATTAAAAGTAATCTATAACTCTGATCATTACAGTTATTTATTTATTGTAAACCCTCCACATTTTCTTCCAAATGTGCCATTTTGCAGAGGCATTATTAGGGGGAGAGCAACATTTTGAGCCAGAATTGGGGACAGTTGCGAGGTTTGGATATACCTAATTCTATAGTGATTTATTTGCACGTACCTCTCATCCTTTTAACGCAGGAAATCTGAACAAGGTCAAATATATTGAGGGAACATAAAAACAGTGCTGAAAATTGCTCTTGCATAAACTTAGTCATTTCACAGAACAACAGGTCTTGCTTTAGCATGCATTTTTCTGAAGAGTATGAAGTCTGAAGCTCAATGTCTGTCATTATTTAGTTACTTCATTTCTAAATGATTTGCCAGAAAACCAAAAATTTTATGAGGAACAAACCAAAAATAGGAAGCAAAAATCTATTCATTCTGCAAAAATCTGGACAGTTAAGAGGTATAGTTCAGCCAGGGCTGTCTGAGTTTGCCACCCTTCCCCCCTCACAAAATCATGTTCGAATGGGGTCTCCCCCCTGCAGCTATTCCAATGTCCCCCATTACTTGGCTGTTTCACCCCATTTACCATAACCACTGTAACGTGCATACTGCTTTACTTCTATGATGATTTGGGTTTCATTTAAAAGTTTTCTTTCACATTTTACAGTACAAACACTAATAGACATCTGTTAAACAAAGTAATGCAGTCTCACAGTGAAAATAGACAGCGTTAAAACTTCTCTGCCATTCAAACTCACATTCATTGAAACAGCATTGAAACCCACATTCAAAGAAAATACATCTGGCCAGTGGTAGATAACGATTAACTTTGGGCAGTTTTCAAATCATAGGCCCATTGCACAGGAGACATACACATGTTCTTTGATAAACCTTCCTGACTGTATTAAATTATATTCCTTGTATAATACAGTACAGCTGTTAGAGGCCATTTTAAATTTATTGTTTTGAACATTTTTCCAGTAAACAATGAAACAAAATGCTTGCACCAGTAATGGTAAAGCTGTCCAGTTCAGAACATTTCCATCATAAACGTCTACTCAAACTTCTACAGTCTACCAGTATCAATAAATATGCACAATCTCTGCAGAAGTAAAAGTCATCTAAATAATTCCACATTAAAGAGATCTGAAACTAATGCGGATGCTGCTGCTAGCAAACAACTTTATATTACATTGTTTCATCTACAAATAAAGTGCCTGTTGCCATTGAGGAATAAATTCTCTATATTACATTAAAAAATGATAAGCTAGTAATATTGCAATAGGGAATGGATGGCAAACTGATAACATGTTCATCGTTACTAGGTATCTCTGCCAAAGAGGACATTCTCAGAACTGCAGCATCCACTCCCTTTAAAAGTGCAACATAGCACAGTGCATCTATATACTGTGGGAGTACAACCCACAGCCTTCTGCATCAAAGGCAAGTACACCTGTTGTGCTATTAATAATACAAGCAGATGCAGCATAAGCAGCATTAAACTTCTCTTCAAGCTCTGAGCTCCTTATACAATCCACTCGACAGTGAACTGTATCTTTCAACTTTGAAGCACAAGAAATCTGGAAAAAGCCAACATTTATTTGGGGGTGGGGACAAAAGCCCCCAAACTAGGGACACATTTTAAACATTGCTTGTATAATGTACAAAAGCAAAAAATAAGTGGTAATGGTAAGTTGTGCTTCCAGAAAACAGTCAAATATCATGTAAAAACAACAAAAGGAAGCAGCAGGCCATGGCTGTAGAAAATAAAAGCAATTTATTCCACACAAGACGAAGGTGAGCACTTTTATGGACTAAGCCACTTCATCAGACAAAAAAAAACAGAACAAAATCCCCATTTTATACCATTTCAGAACAACTCAATTGATAAAATCCCCACCTTCATTTAAAGGCACACAACATAAAAATAACCACTCTCAAGAAATTCACTGTGTCACCTGAAAAAAGTTTAAAGTCAAATTGCACTTAAAATAAAATTCATAGCATAGAGATGTACAAATAGGACTAAACATATGGAAGTACAACTACTTAAGCAAATCTCTGCCTAACAAAATAGGCTTAATATTTATTTTATCATTCAGTCCCTTCCCTATACTAGCCCTAAGTCTCACAATCCATTCAAGTTCTTTGGTCTCAACACTCAGTTTCATATCTCCACTTCTGCCACTGTCTATGACCCTATCTATGACCATAAAAACAAATCTATGTATGTCTCCATGCCTCTCAACATGTCTCGCCAAAGCATTTGTTTCCACTAACCCCAACAACCTGAGCCCACTCCATTGCTGCAAAGTTAGAGTTCAAAGCCTAGTTTCCTTCATTGCTGCAAAGACCTTTCCATTTATCCATTCCTGCAGTACAAAGCCCCGTGCGAGAAGGTAATTCCCCCTTCCCATGAGAGCAAGCTGCTACCCAGCCTGCAGACATTGCAGTCCGATCCCCTTCCAGTCTATGCAGTTGTAACTGCATAGACTTCTGGGATCTCTGCTGTTGAATGCTGTCTTCCTAATCTGGATTGTCTCACCAACAATCTGGATGCTGTGCTAATGCTCTGGACTGTTGGTGAACCAGTTTGGATATTGGGAATACTGCGAGTGTGCATGCGGGAAGTTTCAGGACTCACATTTGTTTCTGTTTACTTTTATTTTTCGTTTTTACTTTTATTTTATTTTCATTTTTATAGCTGAGCGGGCTGCAGTCCTGCAGTTCAATAGCAAGAGCCACCCCTGGATCTTTTGATGTTTCAGAGGTTGCACTGAATTTTGACTAGTGAGAATTTTGTCAGCATAGATTTTTAGAGCCTTTATTAACATCAGCAAAGTTATAGAAGACTTCAAGGTGTGCTTAGTATTCATGTAAGTGAGTACTGAGTAATATAATTTTTGTTCTTATCAAAGCAAAATGTGATACTAATGGACGCAGCCATAACTGTCCACCAGATTATCAGGGACTGAGCAGCAACTTGAGAAGTGCAGGAGCTTCTTCGGGATGTTGGGTGGATTTTAGTTGTAAACATCAACTTACCCATGCTAGGATGAGGAAAGTCTGACCCACAGCACTGATGGATCCTAGCAAACACTAACCGAATGTACTGGAGAATTGGGTAAGCATGCAGGCAATGTCTTGTTGTTGGGCTGATGTATGTTTGAAAAAAAACATGTGCCACCTAGGCTCCAGCATTGTTGTTCCCAAATTGGAAAGCATGCAGGAGTACAATCAATGGGTATTAGGATTAGGGATCCCAGTTAGCATCATAGGATCATAGGAAGTTACTAGGTACTCTGCTTTATGTGGAGAGGGAGTCTATTCTACAAAAGGGAGTGTTTCTAGGGCACAAATCTGTTTCACCAACAAGTCCTATTGATGTCACCGACCAGCTTGAGGTTGCATACGGTGGTTACTCGAGTGAAGTTTGACAAGCGGATATGCAGCAGTCCCATCAAAGTGGGGTCTGAGATTGCTTTGTATGCCAGATAGAGGTCACCTCTGAGGAGTCTGTAGGAGACTGAGTAGAGTGACAGGCCTTTATTATCTCTGTGTAGGGTAGATGTTTGAGGCCCTGGATTCTCCAGGTGAGGGACCCCTGTGGTCTCTCCAGCTGCTGCATGTGCTTTGTGATGTACATGTTGAAAGGGGCATTGTACTCAATAATGGGTCTTACAAGGGAAGAATATAGGGATGTTATGACCACCTTTTCCCTGGATGAAATATCCTTATTAATGAGATGGGCCATGTAGAAAGCTTTCCTTACAACTGAGGCAATATGGTGGTCAAATGTCAGTTTGCTATCAACCTGGGTGCCCAAGTCCCTCACGACTCATTGTGTGATTAGGACCTTATTATCAATGTGATAATTTGTAGAGATGTCACTCTCCCCAAAAGGGATGATGATGTATTTTTTGGCATTCAGTTTGAGGCCATGTTTCTGCCAGCAGTCATTTGTTTGGGTGAGACCCTTTTGAAGGATGTCCACATCACTAGGGGAATTGATAACAGCATCCCGCTTGCAGTCATCTGCAAACCTGGTTAGCCATAGCCTACTAGATTTGGCCTGCACCTCTGAGAAGTATATCCCAAACAGCAGAGCCCCAACTCTGATCCCTGGGGTACACTGATTGTTATGGGTCTTCTACTCAAGGTGGCTTCCCCTATTTTGACTAGGTGGGTTCTATCAGTGAACCAGTTTCCTACCCATCTGGTAACATATGGATTGATGCCAAATTGAGACAGTTTATCTATTATACATGAGTGGGGAATAGTATTGAAGGCTTTGGCCAGGTCAAGGTAGACAGTGTGCACCATCTTCCCCTCATCTATGGCCTTGGTGACTGTCTTAAAGAAGTCAACAAAATTAACAGGCATGACCTCCCCTTGACAAAACCAAACTGTTTGGGATCAAGTGTCTGGAGTTTGCCAGTGTCCTTGTTAGGTCCAGGATAATCTGCTCCATGTCCTTGCAGAGCAGGCTAGTTAGGCTGATAGGTCTATAATTTCCTGGAACGCTGAATGCTCTACCTTTATACTCAGCTGGGATGAAGCCAGTACTCAGGCTTTGGTTGAATAGGGTGCCTAATAATGATGCAAGTTCCTACCCGAGTTCATGTAGGATGCAGCCTGGGATGTTATCGGGTCTCATGGAGGCTGTATTTTTTGCCTTTGAGAGGGCAGTGATGACTTGCTCCCTAGAGATAAGGGGAAGGGGGCAGGTACTGGAGATGTGCTGTTTTAATGGTGGGGAGACAGAGGAGTGAAGTTTTCACTAAACTTGTCTGCCAGCAGGTTGGCTATATCTTCAGCATTTGCGTATGTGGTGTTCTTGACCACCAGTTTTGAGCAGGTCTGGGTGCTTATGATTGTCTTTAACAGATGTGGCCAGTTTCGACTCGGTTTGCTTTGGAGGATTTTCCTAGTGCTCTTATTTGCTTGTTCAGGCTAAGGAGAGATTGCTTCCAATTAGGCACCCGTTCCTTCTTGGTCCTGGACAGCAATTTTTTCCTTTTATTATAAAGTTTATTTATTGCAGATGTCCACCAGACAGGTTTACTCTTCCTTGAGGGGGATAAGTTCATCCTGTCTGGTAGTCTTGATTCCATGCAGCTATATACATGCTCATATAGTACTTTGGTGCAGGTTTGGACATATGTGCCAGTTCCTATGGAGGGGGAGGTGCTGTGAAGCTGTTTATACCTTCCCTCAGGACGTTGTAATGGAGAAGTTTTATTGTTTGATTTTAGCTGGGGGGGATCGGGGGATGGTGACTTCAAAAGTGACTCCTTTGTGGTGGGATATTACAAGGGATGATGACACTGTAGGGATGCTGCAGTGGTTATTCATGTTGGTTAATACCAAGTCCAAGATATTTTCAGATCTTGTGGGGGTGTCAGTCAACTGGTCCAAGGCATTTGCACTGACAAAATCAAGGAATCTCTGGACATTTGTGTTTTGGCATGAGTATTTCTTCCAATCTATGGTTGGATAGTTAGTCACCCAGGTTCAGGTGTAAAGGATTTATCTTGATAGATTCAAAGAAGTCCAGATGGGTGGAGTGGGCATCTTGAGCCAAAGTTGGAGGTTTATAGCTAGCTATGATTTGAATAGGGGTCTTGTCAATTGCTAACTGCACATGGAGTGTTTCCTGTGCATCAGACTGTTTGACCAACCTAGAGGTGCATACATCTTTTCTATATATTCTAACTCTACCTCCTTTTGTTTTGCTGCCCATGGTTTGTAATCTGAATGAATGATAGGATGAGTAACCTGGTATGGCTGGGGTACTCTCCAGAGCTTTGAACTAGGTTTCTGTGACTGCACAAATGTCAGTTTCTTTTAGACTTAAGAATGTTTGCAATGAGTGCATTTTCATGTTTAGACTCCTAGCATTTAGCAGCATGACCTTTAATTACTTTTTTGATGAAATTTTCATGTTGGTAGTTTTGACATCATGACATTGCCTAAAAAAGGCACTATGGGAGAGGTAAGAGCCTTTGCCAAGAGGCTGAAGCCCAAAGGAGACAAGTGCAGGCCATCTCTAGCAAAGCATCATGGTTTGTCAATCATGTCATCTCAATCAATCATTTTCTGTTTGCATTGGAGCATCGCTCTGGATGATGGTAGAATGCTGCTCAAGGCTAGGAACATATCTGCATGGGACATATCAATCATGTCTCTCTTCATATAGTCCAGGGAGGTATGTCTCAAGTCATTCATTCCAACATGGACTATGAAAGAATCATAAAAGTACCTGCTGAGAGACTTGAGTGCATTGGTGATATGGCAGATTCTGGTACATGACAAACAACTAACCGTGATTTTCTCCTTATCCAGCCTGGTGAAGGGCACATCTATGTGTCTCACAATGGAGTCTCCTATAACTAATATGTTGGGTTTATGTTGGTATATCTATATGTATATATATATATATATATATATATATATATATATATATATATATATATATATATATATATATATATGGATCTAGGACGTTTGCTTGACTGAGCAAATGTCCGAATCCATAAAACCCAAACACACTTTAACGAAAGCGTTTTTATCGTAAAAGTGCTTTCGTTAAAGCGTGCGGCAAAAAAAAACAAAAAAACACTTAATTTACATTTTAGCAGGGGGGCTTTACCCCCCTGAACCCCCCACACACCCCCACTTTAATATTCTCCCTCTGAGACCGCACTACAGTGGGGAAAAGGGAAATTTCCCTTACCAAAACCATAGTACAGCCTTGGCAACAGTCATACTTATGCGAAAGTGCTTATTCTGTGAAAAGCACTTTCACGTAAGTATGCCCAACCATTTGGATTTCGGTCGTTTGCTCAGATGAGCAAATGTCCTAGATCTATATATATATATATATATATATATATATATATATATATATATATATATAAAAACAAGCTAGTTACACACAAGACAGGTCATTACCATTCTTATTCAATGCCATCAACAGAGTGAAACTATGTTGCTAGGTAAACTATGCAACTAATAAGCTGGCAGCAGGCTTATTTTATTTTTTTATTGAGGACAGCATTCAAACATGGTTATAATATCAGGAATTAAGTACAAAATTCTTCAAATAACCCTTGTGCTTCTTCTTCCAGTAGCAGAGGCATGTCATTTTGCTACTGGTAGTTATGATATTTGTGGATGGCATTGTGATCTGTAATGAGAGTAGGGGACAGGTTGAGGAGACACTGGAGAGGTGGAGATGTGTTCTAGAGTGGGGGGAATGAACATCAGCAGGACTAAGACAGAATATATGTGTGTGAATGAAATGGAGTACAGAGGAATGGTGAGGATGCAGTGAGTAGAGTTGGCGAAGGTGGACAAGTTTAGCCAGAGTGAAGAGAGGTGAAGAAGAGAGTGCAGGTAAGGTGGAGTGGGTGTTAGAGTGTCAGGAGTGATCTGTGACAGGTGGGGACCAGTAAGAGTGAAAGGGAAGGTCTACGGGATGGTAGTGAGGCCAGCTATGTTATATGGGTTGGAGGCAGTGGCACATTTGAAAAAACAGGAGTCAGAGCTGGAGGTGGCAGAGTTAAAGATGTTAAGATTTGCACTGGGTATGATGAGGATGGACAGGATGGACAGGATTAAAAAGAGTATATTAGAGGGTCAGCTCATGTTGGACGGTTTGGAGACAGTACCAGGCAGGTGAGATTGCATTGGTTTTGGCTTGCTGAGGAGGGATGCTGGGTATATTGGGAGAAGGATACCAAGAATGGAGCTGCCAGGTAAGAAGAAAAGAGGAAGGCCTAAAATAAGGTTTATGGATGTGGTGAGAGAGGACATGCAGGTGGTTGGTATGGCAGAGCAAGATGCCGAGGACAGAAAGAAATGGAAACAGATGTTCTGCTTTGTTGACTCCTAATGGGAGCAGCTGAAAGAAAAAGAAGTTAATCTTAACAGTAGTCCTCTGTAAGGTGCTGTTAGAATTAAGATATGGACAGACTATTAGTATTCTAGCCATATTACATAACATTAATTCAAGCCACAAACATAAAGAACTGTCCATTCCTCCATCTCATGCAGGTGACTTAACCCTCCATCCTATACATTATGTGGACATCATTAACTCTTAGGTAGATCAAGCAGTACACAGTTCAGCAGTTATGTCACTGGATGTTAAGGTTAGTACCTACCATAGTTCTCAACCTCTTAGCACAAGAAAGCTTCACAAAGCCAAAACTAATGGAGAGCAAAGGCCCAAAAATAAGAACAAATTTTAAATATTGCTTTTATACGAATAGAAAGTTTATAGAATAAAATATTTTAAGTTTCCATGCAATTTCTGAAGGATATGAAGTCTGAAACACAAATGCCTGTCATTATTTATTGAATTAAATCTTCACTGACTTGCCAGAAAACTATACTTTCATGAGCAACAGGGCAAAAATATGGACATTCTGTGAAGATGTGGACAGTTGGGAGGTATGGCACCTAACAAGTGAGTAGGTACTTCTGCAGATCTCAACACTGATGCCAGACAGGCTACATAATTAATGCATTTTCATACTACAGGTCCCTAAATATTCAAGAACGAAACACTAGTCTTAATTATACCTTTATTTCTGTTTGAAAGCCAAAATTGTTGCCCTTCTTTTCTTAGTAAGAGCTAAAAGACTTCTTCTAACCAAAACTGCCAGTAAAAATGAATAATACCAAATCTGACTGTAATCATTATCATACATATTATAACACCTATTTCTGTGAATAGCAAGCTCACTTGACATTTTTAAATGAATTGTAATTAAAACATTTCCATCAGCCAAAAAGGCAGCATTCAGAAAAGCAGTGATTTAATTCAGTTTAGTAGCTGCGTGGGAAATCCACCTCCTCATTAGGACTTAGTATAGATAAAGGAAGTGAAATTATCATAATAATATAATGTCAGTTTTAAGTTTTTTGGAAAAAATATATGCTAAGACAGATGGTTAAATTTTTTTGCAAAATTCAGATGCTGGAATCAAAGATAGCTGATTGCAAAATAAGAAGTGGTAGTGTGAGGTCCCCAAAAACAGCTGCCCTGGAGATGCAACAATCGTCTCTTTCATTTTGATCCCCCCTGCTGGGCAATCTGCTGCCTAGATGGAAAGAGAATCAAACAACCCGTGTTTATACTGCTGAAAGAGCCGTGACAAAAGGATGAATTCAGGTGAGCACTTGCTGAAGCTGTCAGCAGTTCCTTTTCCTGTCCTCTCCATGGTTATCAGGTCATTGATTCTCGGGTCACTTACCACAGCAGTGCAAGTATGTTAGTTTAGGAGCTCCATATTGCAATGTCAGGATGCCAAGTCCTGAAATGTTGAAAAAAGGAGGCTGACAATACAGACAAGAATGAGGCTAAAGCATTGCTCTTCTCCTTTAAGCTTGGTTTTAGCAGGAGGGGTAGCCCACCTGAAAGCACCTGACGTGGCCAACAAGCCCCCAAACTCATACCTACCAACTCTGAGGCTGCTATACCCGGGAATAGTCCAAGAAATGGAAGTCTCAGACTAAGTATATGCAAGTCCAGACTTTTAGTCATTCAGTCACTATATTCCAGGACTTGCAAGTCTCAGAAGTTTAAATGGTTGCTTTGTTTAGGAGTTACTGTGTTCCTGTTTTAACTAAACATTCACACACACAAGTGAAACTATTAACTACTACACAACTATGGGCAGAGAAGAACCATTAAAGTAAGGTGAACTTTTAAAAAAAGACTCAAGCTGGAACAAACATAACTTTAATGAGTGCTTTTATTTGATAATGATCAAACTTTTTCAGATAAAACATACAATCTGAAGTAGTTAACTTCATTCTTTCTGCACATATCGGTATTCGGATCCAATTCGGATCAGAGCCGGCAAAACCTTTACAAGCATAAGTTCCGAGCTCGAAGCTCCTCCCCTACCTATAATACATCACTTCCTCCCGACTAACCCCAGATCTCGTATGCCGCTCTAAGAGTTAGCATCGTGGTCTCTGAGCTCTAAGCGAAGGTGGTAAGGTTTCTCTTTTTTTTTTTTTTTCTCTTTTCAGTACAGTTGTTGTGTGTACCTGTTCCCCATTTCCTCCCCCCTTCACGCATGGTGGTGTTAAAAAATAAATAAATAAATAATTTTTTTCTGTGTAGCTTGTTGGTAGTTTTAGTTCCCACCTAGGCCCCGTCCCTTGTTGTGTGTGTATGTGTGTGGGCCTTAGGGTTTAGTTACTGTTACGCCCTTATGGCTGAACAGCCTAAAGTTCTTTTTAAAAAAATGCATGCAAAGAGTGTGGTCACAAGCTCTCACCAGCCGATGGCCACACTCTGTGTGTTCTTTGTTTAGGGGTCTCCCATTTGTCAGCCTCCTGCGACATTTGTGTGGGTTTTAACCCCAGGGCCTTGAAAGACCATCGGGCTAAGCTCATGGCCAAGGGTCTGCTGTCAGCTTCTGCTCTAGAGTCTGCCTCAGTCTCCGCTCCAGCCAGTGACTTCTTGCAGGCAGGGACTCAACCTCTCGCTCATCCTGTGGCCTCAGATTCATCCCAGAAAGGTAGGGACAAGAGAGAGAGAGAAGTACCACAAAGAGAGAGGGACAGGCCCAGAAAAAGATCCCCCGACAGGGAGTCTTTCTCCAGCCCCTCTTCTAAAGTCCCCAGGTCCCGTTCTCCTCGGCTCCACTCTCCCTGTTTCTCGCTAGAGCCAATGGAGCCCTTGGAGCCAAGGCACTCCCATCAGATCCAGCCAAGACCCGCTTCAGTCGCTTCTTCTTCAAAGTCGACTCAGAGTGTTTCCGACCTTGACATGGACAGGCTGATGAGGAGGTTCATACAGAATCAGATCCACCCAATCTCTCCTTCCACGATCCGACCCGATGCTTTGGGGTTCTTGGATCCGAGGCCCTTTGGAGCTGTTGGTTTGGTATCAACAGTTCTCGTTTCCTCGATGCCGGCCGTCACCTTGAGTTCCACGGATCCAATTTCGGATCCTGGAGACTCTCGGGGCCATGGTCAGGGAGTCGGACCCGAGGGTCAAGGTCATTCTCTTTCAGATCCTATCCTTGGTGCCCAGACTACCCTGTCTGTGGCTCCAATCCCTGCTTCAGACCAGGGGAGGGCCTCATCCTTATGGGTTATGGAGGTGGGTTCTTCATTGGCATTCGGGGCAGTGGAAAGGGTTCTCTCCCAGGGGTTGAGACCACAGCTCACCTACTCGGATCCTACCCAGACCTCCCTGTTTTCAGATTCTGCTCCCCTCATCCTGTCTCAGGGACAGCCCATGCCAAAGCAACCCCAGGTTGTTCCCCTCAGGGAAACCCCGGAGGCTTACGAGTCCTCTTCAGAAAGTCCCACTGGAGAGGAACCTCGTAATCGCAAGTGTAAAAGGAGGCACTTGCACTCCCCTGAGTCCATTACTATTGATTTGGACTTAGATGAAGGAAAGGGTTCCCCCAGATCACCTCCCGAGGATGTCTCCTTTGGAGACATTATGGAGATCCTCTGCCAAAGAGGAGGTTGGTCAGCCCCCAAACCATCTGTGGATGAGTCCGTGTTTCTGGAGGCCTTTGGTGCGAGCCCATCTACTTCCTGGGTTTCCCAACCAGCTGACCCATTGATGGACCTCATCACCACTAGGGCATGGAAGGATCCTGACACCACTGAGCCTATACCCAGAAGACCGGACAAAATTCTTTTCCCGCCGTCAGATAGGCAGGCATGGTCCAAAGGAGCCCCTATGGATGTTTTGGTGGGTACAGCTGCCACAAAGAAGGAACTGGCTCAGGAGAGTTCCTCGGTCCATCCACTAGACAAGGAGTCCAGGTCGATGGATCATTTCAGGAAGCATATGTACTCGTCAGCGGCTTTTTCTATTTGTGTGCTGAATTACTTGGCACATGTTACCCGATTGCAGTGTGATCTTATAATGGAACTAACTGAGTCGCCTCTGGAGTCTCTGTCACAGCAGGACAAGCAGTCCTTTACTGCGAAGATGACTACACTGAAATCAGTGACAAATACATCTATGCATCTCCTCTCCCATGCTACAGAGAGAGCCGCTAGAGCTGCTGGTACAGGCATTGCCTTGAGGTGACACACCTGGATAAGACTGTGTCAATTTGCAGACCCCTTTAAGGCATCTTTTATTAACGTCCCTTTCGATGGATCATCCCTCTTTGGGAAGACAGTACGTGACATGCCAACCCAGAGTGAGAAGGATGGAAATACTTTGTCTGCTGTTGGAATCCGCTTCTCTAACTCCCAGAGATCCTATTCCAGTAACCAAAAGGGGCAAAAGAAGATGTGGTTCCGGAAATCACAGTCTTTTCGGGACACTCGGGACTATTCATCCCCCAGAGGCAGAGGGAAATAAGACCGACACCGTCCCAGAGGCAGAGGTTGTCCCAGAAACTTTGGGTCTAGGGAACCCTTTTCCGACAGGCCCACACAGCAACCCTGAGGGGTTGTCTGACTGATCCACTTTGGAGGCAGTCGGGGGGGAAGATTCTCCTTACATCCAGTGGCATGGGAGTCTATTACTACAGACCGCTGGGTGTTAAACATCATATCCAGAGGCTATTCTATGCCTTTCATATCATCTCCCATAGCTCCAGCATGCCTCCCAGATGTTCCACCCAATCACAGGGAGGCCGCAGCTTTACAGGTTTCGAAACTGTTACAAAAACGAGTCATCGAACCGGTCCCCCCGACCAGTCTGGATCAGGCATCTACTCCAGGTTCTTTTTAGTGCAAAAGAAGATGGGGGACCTCACGCCCATACTGGACCTGTCTATCCTCAACCTGTTGGAAGAGAAACAAAAATTCCAGATGGTCATTCTACAGTCCATTCTACCATTTCTAAGAGAATGCGACTGGATGTGTTCGTTAGACCTCCAGGACACTTACTATCATATCAAGGTCCACAGAAGCTCCAGGAGGTTTCTGCGCTTCCGGCTAGGGGCCGGTCACTTTCAATTTCGAGCCCTACCCTTTGGTCTCACCACAGCCCCCAGGGTGTTCACCAAGGTAATGGCAGTCGTAGTAGCTCACTTGAGACTTCAGGCATTCAGGTATTCCCCTACCTAGACGACTGGCTCTTCGCTGCATCCACCAAACGTCTCTTGTGCCAGGCCCTACACTACTTTCTCAGTCTGGCTCACAAGTTAGGCATCACGATCAACCTCAACAAGTCCCACCTGGCTCCGGTTCAGGTCATAGACTTCCTCGGGGTACAGTTGGATACTATTCAGTCAAAGATCTTTCTCACCCCGGAAAGGATAGAAAATCTCAGACTCCACGTGTCAGCTATCTCAGAGCAGTCTGTAGTCACAGCAGACAATGTTTTCAGGGCCTTGGGTTCGATGGCAGCCTCGATTTCCATTCTCCCTCTTGCACGTTTTCATATGAGAACCCTTCAGTGGAATCTAGCAGTTCAATGGTCCTGGCTAGACCTCCCGATGACTTTCCAAATCCGAATCAACCGGACATGCAGAATGTCACTCCAGTGGTGGCTTCAGTCATCAGACACATTTGTGGGGCGCAGCTTTCTAGCCCCGTCGGCCCAAGCCACGGTGACCACAGATGCCTCCCAGCTCGGGTAGGGGGGCACTTCCTGGGAAGAACAGTCTAAGGCATGTGGTCCCTACTAGAGGCCAAGCTACACATCAGTGTCCTGGAGATGAGGGCAGTGCTTTTCATGTTGAAAGCCTTTCATCCTGTCCTACCTCCAGGGACAGTGGCCATTCAATCAGACAACATGTCAGTAGTCTGATATATCAACAAGCAGGGTGGGACTCAATCCTACCCTCTTTGTCGCAAGGCCATGAGAGTTTGGGAGTGGGCCATATCCACCAACCAGTTTCTGATAGCAACGCATATCCAGGATGCTCCAACATTTTAGCGGACAGTCTAAACCGGGCAATCCTTCTTCCTTACGAGTGGTCTCTAAATCCATTGGTGGCGAAGAGAATCTTCCTTGTATGGGGTCAACCTTGCTGTGACTTCTTTGCGTCTCCTTCCAACACAAAGTGCAGCAACTTCTTTGCTCTGATCCCCCCTCCAGGGGATGTCCCAAGGGACACTCTAGTCCATGCTTGGCTCCCAGGTTACTTTATGCTTTATCCCCCGTTACCTCTGATACCGAAGTTCCTTCAGAAAGCTTGCCGGTTGCAGTGCAAAGTCATTCTCATAGCTCCCTTCTGGCCTCGCCAAGTGTGGTTTCCCTTCCTATGGTCTCACCTTTTGGCTCCTCCATGGACTCTAGATCCATCCCCAGATCTACTTGCTCATCCGTCGGGCTTGCCCCTGCCCAACCTGGACAGTCTCAAGCTGACGGCATGGCTGCTCCAGTTCCCATGATCATCAGGACTCCCAGACTTTCATCCCCTGTTAAGAACATTCTGGTAGCATCTCTCAAAGCCTCGACTAGGAAACTCTACAGTAGCAAGTGGAGACATTTTTCTGTTTGGGCCTCTCAATGCAATCAGAACCCTTTTACAGCCCCCATTCCAGTCGTTTTAGATTTTTTGGCTGGTCTCTTTCAATCGGGCGCACGTTCTTCCACCATCAAGGTTCAACTGGCTGCCATCTCTAATTTCCATGTAGGTGAAAGTAAGGTTGCTCTGGCCTCTGCCAAATTGTATAAAGCATTCCAGAAGGGCACCCTTCTCTTGCGACCTCCAGTTAAAGAGAGAGTTCCTCCCTGGAATCTGACTTTAGTCTTTCAAGCATTGACCTCTCTGCCTTTTGAACCTGCCAGTTCAGTCCCTATGAAATTCTTGTCTTGGAAGATGGCATTCCTGGTTGCCATCACCTCAGCTAAAAGGGTTTCAGAGTTACAGGCCTTATCCTCCATGCCCCCCTAGTTGATTTTTCACAAGGACAGGATTTTGCTGCGTACAAACCCCTCCTTCCTTCCCAAGTGTCCTCAGCAGCCAATATTAACCAATCTATAAATTTGCCAATCTTCTTCCCAAAGTTCCAAAATTAAGGCGAATATAGACTCCATTTATTGGACGTCCATAGACAGCTTCGTTTTTACCTTCATAGGACTAAACCCTACCGAAAGTCAGATCAACTGTTTGTCTCATTTTGAAAACCATGTTTGGGCAAAGCAGTTTCGAAAGTGTCCTTAGCAAGGTGGATCACTCTTTGTATTGCACAAGTATACAAGGACAAAGGCTTATCTCCTCCTGGCTTACTGAAGGCTCATTCCACTAGATCAGTGGCCACTTCTGCAGCTTTCTGGTCAAAAGTACCTTTAGATGATATCTGTGTGGCAGTCATGTGGGCCAATTCGCATACATTTATCACTCATTATAAATTAGATTTGATTTCTAGAGGGAGAGCATCCTTTGGCTCTGCAGTGCTCAGAAATATCCTTCCATAAGGGCCTCCCAGGAATACTAGTAGCTGGGGACTCTGTCCCATATGTGCAGAAAGAATGAAGTTAACTACTTCAGATAAAGAAGTTATGTACTCACCATAACGTTCCATCTGAGTAGTTAGGCTTCATTCTTCTGCACCTTCCCTCCCTCCATCTCTCTCACTATTCAGGTTGTATCCTGTTTGGATTGTGGGTTATGTTGCTAGTTGGTGACAGCAAACTCGATCTGGGGTTAGTCAGGAGGAAGTGATGTATTATAGGTAAGGGAGGAGCTTGGAGCTCGGAGCTGATGCTTGTAAAAGTTTTGCCGGCTCGGATCCGAATAAGATCCGAATACCCATATGTGCAGAAGAATGAAGTCTAACTATTCAGATGGAATGTTATGGTGAGTACATAACTTCTTTTTAACTTACATCCTCTCTTTATACATCCCTTAGAGGAAATTGAGTAACCAACATGAAAACAAAATAACCAATCCACGAGTATCATAAAATAAATGAATAATCCACAAATATCATTTTATGATTTTAAGCACAGCAACGCACAATATATTAACAGTAAAAACAAACATCTCAAGAAACTAATTAGTAAAAATTATTTTATCTATCAAAAGTTTTTAGTTTTAAAAAACTCATAATTGAGATCACTTTATTAAGCCCTGGGGGAGCAGTGACATTCAAAAAAAATCTTCTGTATATTAACATGTACTATTCATGTTCTTTGGCTGCACACATTTCAGTCCTTCTTTAGATACAAGTACTATTTCATGTATTTTTCTAATACACTCATTCTACCTTATTACAATACTGTTTGTTAACATCATATCTGAAAAAGTGGAAATAATTTCACAACTATTATCCTTGTTACATTTATGACTGGAGTAGCACCTTTTACATTTGCTAACAGTTATTCATCGCCTGATTGATAAGTTGCAGCCTTTCCAATAATGTGTTACAGACAATTATGCTTTAACATGGGGAACTGAAATAAACTAAGAGATTTATTATCAGGTAGAATTGCAGCAGTATCACAACGTGGTTGTTGCATCATAAGTTCTTCTAACATATTGAGCCGTCTTGAGCAATTGTATCTCTAAATAGTAACTTAATGTATTATTGGAGTTTTGACAACATATACAAAGTTTTTTCAGTTTAATTTTTCCAGGACTTTTAGGTTTCTAGTACCACGACAGGAATGGACCTCATTCCTTAGTGAAACTATGATTGAAGTTCACAAAATTAATATTGTTTCAGTCTTTGATGTTAGTCAAAAGTGGTCTTCGCAGCACCTGAATTGTTTCCAGAACTGGCTCCTCCTGCAATTCAAACAGAGTTACTTCTATCGGTAGCATATCTAAATAAGACTGTAAATTCATTTTTATGAGACCCAGTGCTCTTCCTGCTATTGGAATTGCCTGGGTATCCTCCTTCTACACTGCCCTTATTGCTGCTTGCAAATCCTGATATTTAATGACTTTGTGTCTCTCTCTCTACATAAGAAACAGTAGTCACTGGGTGTAGCAATTTCATTTATCAGTGGTACTTTTGTCTTCTTTTCAGGGACTACTATATATGTTTTTCTCGCATCTATTTTTTGAACTGTTGGTAATGGGTGATCCCATGTGATATAAACTTTATTATTCTCTATAATACTTTGTGGAACATGTTTCAAGTTCTTTACAAGTACTTCAGTATTGTAATGTTTGCACAATCCCCAGTACAACAGTCATGCCACTTTGTTATGCCTTTCAGTATACAGGCCTCTGCCATTAGTGTATCATACCCAGCAACAAGATGTGTGACTGTTTCCAGTTCTGCTTTACAAAACATGCATTTTACTGTTTTGTACATCTTTGTTGTTTTCAAAATTCAAAAACATTGATCATATGGGATCAACCATATGAGGTTTGACATTCTGGAACATAAATAAAACCGAGACTGGTGTCAGTATGTGTCTATGTAAGGGCATGCTTGCAGCTGTTGGGATGGCTGTGAGTGTTTGCAACTGTGTGTGTGTGACTGCATGAGTGTTGGTGTTTTATATGTGTCTGTGTGTGTGTGCGCGCGTGCATGAGTCTTGGTGTTTTATGTGTGTGCATTGTAGCTAGTAGGATGCACACTAGCACAGTGAGGTCTAATGGTGCTGGTGTAGAATTCAGAGATATGATAATGAGCTCCTAATGACATGCTGCTTGTTGGTGCTGGTGTAGAATTCAGAGATATGATAATGAGCTCCTAATGACATGCTGCTTGTTGGTGCTGGTGTAGAATTCAGAGATATGATAATGAGCTCCTAATGACATGCTGCTTGTTGGTGCTGGTGTAGAATTCAGAGATATGATAATGAGCTCCTAATGACATGCTGCTTGGTGCAGTTTTATCAAGTCTCTGAATTTCAGAATATTGCTGTCACACTACTGAGCACTGTGGCATCGGTGGCAACGTTTTACTGAATCCTAGACTTAATTATTTCTGTGTGTACATTTATAAACTATTCCAAAATCAAGGAAAAGGAAAACAGAGCCAGAAAATAATTACGTTCTCTGCTTCATCTTACAATATCTTACAGAAATTCATCTGTTTTATATTGAATAAATATAATGAATGTTTCCGTTATAGTGTACATTCGGTATTTATAATAATCTGGAGTGTTTATGTAATAGTACTGGCAGGAGTGTCTTGAATAATATAATAAATACATAAATATATTAAATGCAGACTTCTACAGCTACAGCATTTTAGTTAAAAGAGTTCCCTGAGTATGACTCCAATCAGTACTGCTACCTGCACTACAAAACTCACTAGGATCACCTTAAAACCTGATGGCATTTCTCATAATCTTCTAAATAATGCTTCTAAACAGGGTTCAAAGTATGAAGCCTGCTGAATTGATATCATAGTATAACCGCCAACATTAGTGTGATATGTTGTAGTTATACAGCAGGGCTTGATGGAATGCCTAAATCCATAATGCTGATTCCATTTTAGCTTTGGATGTAAGACAGAATGTTTCTTTCTTTCATGCATTTGCTGTATCAGTTGATAATCGTCTGCTGATGCTATCTGGGGCTCTTGCTGCATATACAGTGGTATGTCAGTGAGCAGTACTAATCAGTCATTAAACGTAATCCTATTTCCAGTTTTGAAACACTGTAGAAGGTTGCTTTTGGGGGGGATGCTTAATATTTTTTTCTGGATTTAGGTCATTTGTTAACTATACCAACTAATGGCATGTGCTAGTAGAACTTGTGGAATATACTGACAGTTTACTGATACCCAATGTAGTCATGAAGTACTATGGAAATTTAAAACAGTTTTAAGTGATTGTAAGTTGTCTTTTGCTTGATTTATTCTAATACACTGTTTTTTTTCTCACTGATCAGGTCAATTTGGTCCTAGATGATGGAAAGTCACTGGGTCTTATGATCAGAGGAGGGGCTGAGTATAGTCTTGGGATCTACATCACTGGAGTGGACAGAGGTTCAGCATCTGAAGCTGCAGGGCTTAAGGTAAGCTGCAGAGAAATATTAGAATGAAAATGTGAAAACGCACTGGCCAGATTGAAATAAATAATGCTTTGCTCACACTTTTTATTTGCCACTATCTGTGCTAATCTTAAGTTAAAACTTTCCATGGTCAGTCCTTTTTCTCAACTATTCTAACGCCCACATGACCCTGAAATGTTTCAGTTTAATGCCTTGCTCACAAATAAATCCACACAAAAATAGAAGGCTCCTAATACACAAGAAAAAGAACACTCTCAGTTTATATAGAGTGGCACAATAGTGCAGAGGGTAGACTGTCTATCTCACTTCAATTGTTTCTTTGGTTCATTTCCTAGCCAAAGTGCATTTTGGGCTAAGTCTGCATATCCATATGAGTTGTCAGTGGATGACTGAGTGCTCTCCCGTATTTTGAAGTCATATAAAAAGATGAATTGGAAGTCCTCCATAAACCATAGGCATGTGTGTGTGTGTGTGCATGTGTGTGTACGTGCATGTGTGTATGAATGCAGTAGACTCATGACTGTGCATTCTGCAGTGGACTGCCATCCTGTGCAGCACTGTTTCCCTGTCTTATTCCCACTGCTTTCAAGGGATAGAGTCCCTTTTCCATGGATTGGGAACTAAATGAATTTATATACAACTGCCTTCCAACGCTCTTTATATACACCATGTGAAGGAATCAGTGGCTGAGACATGGCACCTAGCATGCACACCCAAAAACACAGTCTGATAAGTGCATTCAGTGCATCTTATGTGAAAGGCTTGTTATGCAAGACAATGGAGAGATTCCCTTTCTCTTTGTAAGTGGCACTTTGTGTTCCTATTTTGCCATTTAATCATCCAGTAGGAAAATGACAGCACCAGGATGGGTAAAATAGTATCATTTTAATGTCTCATCCGATGGATGGCACACTTCAGGAGGTTGCCCCCCCCAACTTTACTGTAATAGTAATGTGTATGTTATTAGTTCATGTCACAATTAAGGACTAGATCCCATAGTCTAAAGGTACACGGACAGACAGATGTACAGATATTCTACCAGTTGCACAATATTACCATCCTATTGTGTTTCTCATTTACATTTTGCAGCAGTGATTAATTTCTATTGGAAGTATTTTTAAAAAAATAAATTTAAATATTTAAGATATTTGACCTGCTCGATGTTGGTTAAAACCTATAGGTATAAGTGTCAGTTTGCTTTTTCTTTTAAATGTTTACAGTTTTACCTAGAATGGTGCTGTGTCTGTTCATTCCTTTCGGACAAGTATGTTCTTTTTAAATGTTTTGAGCAGCATAATCACAGCACCTAGCAGGCAAGTTTATTGGTATTGCATAACATAATATTTCAGGAATCACTACAGTTTGATTCTAATTTATGGTTTGATAGAATGTTGGTCTTAAAAGACTATTACAGTATGTTGGCACTACAAGTAAATGCCAAGTAAATAGCCTTGGTCTTTTTATATAAAGGACACATTGTAGTTAAAATATTTCTCAGGCAGGTACCGTCTTTGGGATATTTATAACATGGATATATGGAAGACTTGTTACAAAGTTATATTGGTCCATTTTTTGTCTTGCCTTCACTCATGATTTACTTACGTTAACCCATTTCATACAATTTTGATTGTTTTTAAAGCTTGCTCGTCCACCTGAGTTTGATTAACAAGTTAGAGCTGGTGTTTTTTAAGTTGAGTATTTCACAAAAGTTTGCTTGCAAAAAATGCAAGTGTGTTTACACCTTTACTGTGACTGTAGCAGGGACTTCTTGGTTAAATCAAATTATGTTATACCTTGACTGAGAGTATATCAAAGTTTTCAGTACTTAGTCATTCTTTGAAATGTTATTGGGAAGTGAGACTGTAGAAAGAAACAATCAATATTAAAGGCATACCACACAATTGAATACTAGGGCCAGTCCTTCTTGTGGTCTTTAGAAGTGGTATTGCAAATGACAAAAACAAAATATGGTCCCTTTGAAGTGGTATTGTAAATGACTAAAAGAAAATGTAGTATCATCACAGCTGTTGTTTTTTTCCTTGGCCTACACTTGTGGAAGGTGAAAAGGAGGAATAATGGCTTGTTTACTTTGGTAGAACTAAGAGTAAAATAATTTACCTGAGAAATAAAATCCCATCTGAAGAATATACAGCAGAACAGATGTAGCTACAGTGTGTTAAAGGTGAAGACAGCCCTGAAGTTACTCATATCAGAGAACTTAAAAGTAAGTACGAGGGCATTTTTACTCAGCTTTGCTGCTAGTTTGACCTGATGCATGTCACTGCACTTCTCTCCCACAACTTTGTGTCTTGATGTATGAAATTTCAAGTGCTACAAAGTAGGAAATGTGAACGTATGGTACACCTTATCAAAAAACATTGAAGAAAGTAAGGCGTGGAATTTTTAAGGCCGGGTCCACATGTAATCAATGCAATTTATAGTACTTGAGTATCACAAATATAATTATTTCTCTGTCATTAAGGATTGTCAATATTATTTTGTGCTATTTTTATGGCTGTAGCCATTGCAGTGACAGTTACCATAGTATGCACACATTGTGAAGCATACCTTCACAATGGTGTAGCCATATGAACCTGATCCATATATTACAGAAGCTAGAAATGGAGCTATACAGCCATATTAATACAAAGTAATCCTATACTAATGTTTGCAAGTAATATCTAGTATGTTCTACTAAAACTGTGTCAGGGATATGTGATGCTGCTGTCCTGTTATGCTAAATTTAATCTGTTTGTGCTGTAATGTTGCGTCAATCGGCATGTTTAATTGTACTACTAAATACATAACCTCAGTATTAATGAAGCAGAAATCTGCAAATTTTAAGGATGACAATATAGATATTACTGCCTAAGACCTACAACTGCAATTATGTTTTTTTTTTCTTAAATATACATCTTGCCATCACATTTCTTTGCTTTATTGCTTTTGAAAGGTTTTGCATTTAGAAGTTATTATATACTGTATGAAGATATTCTAAGTGTTGTAACATACATGTTGTGGAAGTGAAAGCAAGCTCAGAGCCTATCTGCCTTTAAAGCATTTTTCTTGATTAATGTTATATATTTAAATGTGCATTTCTTGGAACATTCAGTATTGCCTCTATGTGACACCATATGTCTGCAAATTTTGCACATAATGCTCAGATGCTACATGAAAGGATTTAGTGTGCCAAACAATGTCTTTTAGTCAGAACAGCAAAATAACAGTAATTGTGCAAATGTATTATGGATACAATAATCAGGTCACCATCACCCACTCATTCTCATTGCTAAGTCACAATTTCCAAAAGTCTATGAACCTATCCCAAAATCATTGCCCTTCCCATAGCCATACCAGTATCCTTAATCAAGGGCTATCACTTCAGTGCAATGGCCACAGCCATTCTGGACTGTTAGTACCTCTTTGTCAAAAATAGAGAACTCCCCCAACAGCCTTGTGTAGAAAGGCTTTATTTTTTTTCTTTTATGACTTCACTCATCACTGGTAAGATCCTAGGATTACCATCATGACCTGCACATAGACAACTTTTGTCCATGGCTACATACATCTGTCTCATCTACCAATGTTATGAATGTGGCCCATTCACACTCCATGCATCCAATCTTTTGAATTATGTGACAGAAGCTCTTCTGTTGGTGGGAGTCAAATGTTTCTTGCATGAAAATATCTGCTAACCCAAACCACTGCAAATTAGTAATCATTTATCAATTAAGTATGTATCCTGACCCAGTGGTACAGAACATATTTCCTCAGGTCTATGACTATAAAGTTGTCCACTAACCAAGTGCCTTTGTGAGCAGCCTTGTGTTCAGAACTGATATTTCTGGACAATCCATAACCACACAAACATCCAAAAGGATTCACTAATTGGGACTAAATCAGGCAGGCTGTGTCACCTAGGCACTTCTCTGTGAATATCGACATTATTCCACATAGAATTAATGAAATCTCCCAAAGTACTACAACAGTTGGTAGTATGTATCAGGCAGTGCACCCATTTTTCCAGGAAAGTGAAATACTCCAAATATCTCTTCAGTGGATTTGCACAGACAGACACGGAGGGTTTTCTTTTCTCATCTTGCAGTGCTGTTGAAGTGATCCTCACATTTAGCAGCATAAAGTGCTGCTGTATTGCTTTAAGCAGAGGGATTGTGAGAATCGCCATGCATGAAAGGGGATTCTCCTGCGAGGGAGTTGTAGGGTAGCAGAAATGCCATCCCTGGTTGAAAAGTCTGGTTCCAGAACTAATGATGTTTGAAAAGATAAAACCAATTATTTCTAGCTTTTACTTGTCAGCCAGCTGCACAAGCTCAGGTTTTTTCCCCAGCAGTGTGTGACAGTTCATGGTTCTAGTCCCTCTTATTCTAACCAGCTACTTCATCCTGAAAGACACTTAATCTACAGCCTTTGCTTTGCACGTGGTGAGACCACATGGTGGCTATCAGCAGGTTTTTTCTTTTAGAAACTGGTGGAGCTATTTGGGTTTCACAGCCAGTCCCATACCAGGAAACAACATCCCTATGTTCAGCTCCAGAAATGGTCTCCATTATCATTTTATAGCTGAGTTGCTCTTATTCTTTAAAATAACTATCATGGAATCAAACATTTGTGTCAAGGTTTTTGTTGGTCCCTTGCTCTTAGACTTGTCTACCAAGTGTGATCTTACCTGCAGCATAAAGTCTCAGAAATGTAAAACAATGTATACAATCAAGAAGATTTACTATTTCATTCAATTTAACATTTTTGTAATAATTTTAGTTTTTCTTGCATGTGGAAAATGCACAGCATATATAAGTTATTACTGTAAATCACCCAAATGGACAGGCACAACGCAAACTTCAAGAAATATAGCTTACCTGCTGAAATGCCAAAATCCATGGAAAAAAATATCTCTTAACTGTGGTACAAAACAGGTGGCCTATTTGCTGTGAAATGTTTTTAAATGTGCTCTTTATACTATTTAGAGTATAGTGGACATGTGGAAAGCTATCTGCTATACTTAACCAGCTGATTTCAAGGAATGCTTAAACCTTAATAGTTTTTTTTTATTACATGAAAAAAGTGATGATAATAACAACTTAGCCAACATAGACAGTTTTGAAAGTGCCTATCAAATCTTTGCTTACCTATAATAATGTTTCAGGAATAAGTATATTTTCATTTTTCTCGTGCATAATTTAAAGTCTTTCACTGTGCTTCTGTGTTATGTTATTATGTTGCTATGACTATGTAAATGAGAGCTATGGCAGTTCTGAATCTTCATTTTTTAAAACCTTTTTTTTAACCATGGAAGTGTATTATTTTGTATTATACAATGACCCCCCATAAATATTCCAAAACGTGCATGATGATTGGTCAGCGTGCCCATTGGAAATCAGACTTATACTAATGGAAAAAGGTCCGATCGCCCAGACTTTTTCCATTAGTATAAGTCTTTTTTTTTTGTTACAGCAATAGAGAATGGAACAGCTCTGTTGCTGTAATCTCGCTATGTTAAATGGGTTTAACATAGCGAGATAGCTTTAAAAAAAGCAACAGAGATCATCCTTTCTCCGTTGCTTTTTTTAAAGCTGTCTCGCTATGTTAAATGGGTTTACATAGCGAGACAACTTTAAAAAAAAGCAATGGAGAAAGGATGATCTCTGTTGCTTTTTTTAAAGCTATCTTGCTATGTTAAACTCTTTTAACATAGCGAAACACTTTTAAAAAGCAATGGAGATCTTCCTTCCTCCGTTGCTTCCACATATAGCTCTGATGTACTGCATAAGCATACGCATGTGCAGTACATCAGAACTGCCGCAGAATACCGGACAGCTGTGGAAGAGTAGCACGGAGGCATTATACAATGCCATTATTTAAGAAAAGTAAGTATTTTTTTCCCTTAAATAATGTCATTGTATAATAGCAATAACCCACTTCTGGGTGTGGGTAATGCTGGATTTACCCACAGTTGTCTGTGTTTGGCCACTCGGGCTTCGACCTCGTGACCAAACCACACCAACCGTGGGTAAATCCAGCATTAACCACACCCAGGTGTGGGTTATTGCTTAAATATCCACAGGAGAAAAAGTTCATATCTATTTCCTATAGGCACATCTAAGACATTCACATAATGGTTTATACTGTAATGTTTGATGTGTCTCTATCATTACAAAGTAATTTGGATGTGCTAAGACTGCAGAGAAAATAATGTAGTGTTAGTCAAATCTCTACCATTATGTTGTAAAGACAACCTCTTGATTAATTTTGTATAGAATTTTGTATATACCTGTCAACTGTCCAGATTTTTGCCTCATACTTTTGATCTGTTTCTTATAAAAGTTTGGTTTTCTGGCAAATCATTGAAAATCATTGTGGACTAATGTCAGGAAATAATGACAGACATTTGCATTTTTGACTTCATACCCTTTAGGAAATTCATGCTAATGTAAAATCTGTTGTTCTGTCAGCTTTTTACATTTGTAAAAGCAATATTTAAAAACTGTCACTATTTTGTGTGCCTTTCTCTACCCATTATTTATGGCTTTGCCCAGATGTCATGCTCCAATAACTTCAGAGTTCTGAGAATGTTGTTTTAACAGTGAAAACTCATGTGCAAACCAATCATTTGCACCCAATATTGGTGAACTTTGAAAGGATTTGCACTAGGGAAGTATACCAGGCCTACCATACTGAAAATGACAGATTTTATAATCTTAATAAGGACGAAGCGTCACTTTGAGGAAACTTAGAGAATCTGACAACATCAGGATAATGAAGCCTGATAAAGGGGGTGGGGTTGTTTTGGCAGAGAAGAATGAGTACATGAATGACATAGCTAGTATGTTATATGACACTAAGTACAAAATGTGTCTAGGAATGGAATAAATATCGCACATAGGAAATTACTGTTGTTTTTGGAAGACAGTTTGCTGCAAGGGGTAATTAATGAAGAAATGTACAGTTTTTTACACAATGATCATCCTTTTATCCCCACAGTATTCGGTATCCCCAAGGTACACAAGAATGTGTACCCCACCCCCTTTATTGACTTATAGCAGCAGCACACAACAGTTCTACTTACTCATTGGGAGTATTTGTAGACCATTTACTCAAGGATACACTTCGTCCTATTACTCAAGTTTTAACTGACTCATGGGACTTTTTATCAAGGGTCTGGCAAGAATTTTTTTGTGAGACAACAGGGTTTTCCACCATTGATGTGCTTGACATATTTAGTTCCATTCCACATAACATAGGACTTGAACTTTTTTCAGAAGCCCTTTTGGAATACATGACACTTAATGGGGCTCTTATGAATTGTGTCATGGAGGTTATGGAAATTATACTTCACAAAAACTACATCATATTTGAAAATGAGTTCTTCAAACAATCAAAAGGGGTTGCAATCAGATCAAGCTGTGCTGCCATGTATGCCAGTTTAGTAATGGCATCATGGGAAAAAAGATACATTTTCGACTCAGGTTATGAACGTGAATGGTTGACATATTTGCGCTATTTTGGATGACATTTTTGTCCTTAGGAAGGGTGAGAGGTCAGTTGTGGACAATTTCATTCATTATATTAACAAAATTTGTGGTTATTTTAAGTTTACCCATAATTTCTGTGCTGACGTCATTGATTATTTTGATGTGACCATTACTAGAGATACTAACCAGTACAAGTTTACCTTCAAAGTGTTTTGAAAGCCCACTTACTCTTACAGGTTTTGGCTTATAATAGTAACCATTCACGTTTTGTAAAGAGGAACATCGTAAGGGGACAGATGATCAGAGGTGACAGAATGTGTTCCACGCTGTCTGATTTTAAGATTGAGCTTGGCAATCGTATTAACATATTTGTGGCTAGAGGCTACCCAGAAAAATGGGTTCGGCAGATCAGTATGGAAGTCCTAGAAGGTTGGGGTACAAGGTTTCTTCCCTTGCTAGGACAAGGTTTTGTTAACAATGGGGCACAAACAAATAATCAATATTTCACACATTCTATGGTCACTTATTTTGGCTCCTTTGGCTAGAAAGTTAGAGACATTCTGACAAAAAATGGGTGCTATTGGAATGCAACAGTGATCTTTGCAGTTTATTAGGTAACAAGCCACTTTTTACATATAACGTAGGACACAATTTGAAGTTCTTATTTGAACATCCACTCACTACTCAAACTGTTATAAAGGGAACAAAGAGATGTGGTTCCTGCAAATATTGTTAATTTGTTTTGAATGCAACAGATATCTTGATAGGTAACCCCCTTCGGACAGTGAAGTTAGTTGGAGGTAATTGTGACAGTAAAGGGCTAGTTTATCTTTGTGTTTGTCAGGGCTGCAATAGGTTTTACATGGGTAAAGCTGAACGGTCTCTACGTAAAAGAATTTATGAACATCTTTACGCTATAAAACCCCACAATAATAACAATGCCCTATATAAACACACACATTCTTGTGACATCTACAAATGTTTTAAGTTTGATATACTGGAGATTATCAAGAAAAATATTAGGGGAGGCAATTGGTCAAATGAAATAGGTAAAAGTGAATTTAGGTGGCAATTATTATTAATGCCAACAGCCCCCCTAGGAATGAATGAACAAACATCTGTGGTGCCGATTTTAAGAGATAGGGCATTTGTTTTATAATTAAATTTTATTCATACTGAGATAATTTTATTCATGTGTTGACAATTATATATTATGGGATAGACTTGTATTCTACACCAGTTACACTTTGTTTTATGTGGTTTTTAAGGCTGTCCTTTATGGATGTTTCTTTAACTTTTTATTGTTTAATTAACGTCTGTGCTATTTAATTGTTGCAAGTTGGCATGCACTTTGGTTTTGATAAAGTTCTACACTTGTCAGGACAAAAACGCTTACCGAGTCTGTTTTGGATTTTAATAAATCTTCGTGGGTACACTCCACTGACTCTCTGTTTATTTGGGCTCTCCTCTCACTTCCAGGAGGTGTTTTTGTGCTTTTCTTATTATGCTGCTCTGACTATGTAAATGAAAGCTATGGCAGTTCTGAATCTTCATTTTCTAAAACTGTTTTTTTAACCATGGAAGTGTATTATTTTGTAATATCCACAGGAGAAAAAGTTCATGTCTATTTCCTTTTGGCACATCTAAGACATTCACATAATGGTTTATACTGCAATGTTTGAATCTCTATCATTACAAAGCAATTTGGATGTGCTAAGATTGCAGAGAAAATAATGTAGAATTAGTTGAATTCCTACCATTATATTGTAAAGACAAACTCTTGATTAATTTTGTATAGATTACTCACACCTGTCAACTCTCCAGATTTTTGCCTCATATTTTTGGTCTGTTTTTCATAAAGGTTTGGTTTTCTGGCAAATCATTGAAAATCATTGTGGACTAAAGTCAGAAAATAATGATAGACATTTGCATTTTAGACTTCATACCCTTTAGGAAATTCATGCTAATGTAAAACCTGTTGTTCTATCAGCTTTCTACATTTTTAAAAGCAATATTTAAAAACTGTCACTATTTTTTGTGCCTTTGTCCAGCTGTTATTTATGGCTTTGCCCAGATGTCTTGCTCCAATAACTTCAGAGTTATGAGAATATTGTTTTAACAGTGAAAGCCCATGTGCAAACCAACCATTCTTAAGTTAGTTACAGCCTTCAAAAAGCAAAGGGTAATTTAAATCTTCTTATTTAATGTCTGACAGTGAAAGGTAATGACATGCCACCTGAAGAGCATGTTAGCAAATAAGAATTTATGAACAGGACAGTCACGGTTACTCTATTGTCTTACTTTCCTCTAAAGCAGATAAGAAATGTGACACATGAAAACACAGACTGAGGCAGCCATTTACTAGCTGCTGCAAGCATTGCAAGGAAGTTGCCAAGAGAGCATTTATATTCGCATCACCACATGTTCATACATAGTACTGCTAGACATGGTACATTTCCTTTGTCTAGCTAGTGGGAGTCTAGTAGAAACAGACAGCTATAGCATCACCACATGTTCATACATAGTACTGCTAGACATGGTACATTTCCTTTGTCTAGCTAGTGGGAGTCTAGTAGAAACAGACAGCTATAGCATCACCACATGTTCATACATAGTACTGCTAGACATGGTACATTTCCTTTGTCTAGCTAGTGGGAGTCTAGTAGAAACAGACAGCTATAGCATCACCACATGTTCATACATAGTACTGCTAGACATGGTACATTTCCTTTGTCTAGCTAGTGGGAGTCTAGTAGAAACAGACAGCTATAGCATCACCACATGTTCATACATAGTACTGCTAGACATGGTACACTTCCTTTGTCTAGCTAGTGGGAGTCTAGTAGAAACAGACAGCTATAGCATCACCACATGTTCATACATAGTACTGCTAGACATGGTACATTTCCTTTGTCTAGCTAGTGGGAGTCTAGTAGAAACAGACAGCTATAGCATCACCACATGTTCATACATAGTACTGCTAGACATGGTACATTTCCTTTGTCTAGCTAGTGGGAGTCTAGTAGAAACAGACAGCTATAGCATCACCACATGTTCATACATAGTACTGCTAGACATGGTACATTTCCTTTGTCTAGCTAGTGGGAGTCTAGTAGAAACAGACAGCTATATTTATCCATGTCTTTTGTAGGATAGTACTGCTATGCTTACTAATTGCCTTCTCACAGTGCAGACAGCTTGGCATGCTGTTGCTAGACACCGGATTACTTACTTCACAAAGACCAAACTTATCTGATCACGATAGCTACTTTTCAAGTGCTTTTTACTCACACAGTATAAGATTAGATATCAATCCCCTCCTGCCTCCCCACTACACAGCTTCATGTTGCCCCCCCCACCCAGATTCAGAACTTGTCCAACCACAAATCCACCGGGAGCTCCTTGCTGGGTCATACCGCTCAACCTCTTAGAACAAGAAATCTGGAAAAAGCCATCAATAGGGTAGGGGCAAAGGCCCAAAAATAGAGACACTTTTTAGATATTGCTCTTAAGAACTTAGAAAAATTATATAATAGTTTTTTTATTAGCACGAATTTTCCAAAGGTTATGAAGTCTGAAACCCAAATACCTGTCATTATTTTCTGACTTCAACCCTCAATGATTTGCCAGAAACCATAATTTTATAAGAAACAGACACAAAACATGAGGCAAAATCCGGACATTTTGTGAAAATCTGTACAGCTGAGAGGTATGATGGCTAACTTGGGTATCTTCAAGACATATAGCTGCCAAAATGCCAGGATTAATAGTCATGCTAATGACTGCAAAGATATTAGCTTTTTTACACTCTCAAGATTTAGAATCATGAGTCTGGCTTTAAAGTAAATTCTGACTAGTTTCTAAAAGCCCTTTAGCATTTTATGTATAACTGAAAGGTGTTTACCCGAAATAATTTTACTTTGCTGAGGTTTGTGGGCAGGGGCTGAAATGTACTCTGTCACTTCTGAGGTTAGTGGGTACTACAGTCTTCTGGAGATTTGGAAAAGCATTGGCTGAGTGTCATTCCCTTGAATTTCATTGAGATCGGAGATTAAATGACTGCAGCTGTATCATAGCTCTTTTGAACTAAGGATACCCAGATCTAGTACCAGTTATGGCAAATATTTCATCCCTTTCACTGCCACCTCATTAAGGTATTTTTTATGGATTGGATGAGAAATACATGAATCTTCTGATAACCGACACAAGGGACTGGATGCCTTTTGTAGAATAAGGAGATGGAAGAGACTGTTGTATGAAGCAGGTTGGTGTCTTGTTTATTAGAAATATAGCCAGTTTTATATAAAGCTTCCTTAATGTTCTCCGAGTCTGTATTCTAAGCTTTTTTGAAAACCATGGAGATCACCAAATTCTTCTGTTCATCTCCTGTGAGACCAAACTGGTCTTATACCTTCCTAGGTTGCCACTGTATTTGGCTGACAATCAGAAATCACCCTAAAACCTGTGTCTTGAGAAAGCCTATGACTTTTAGCTGATGATACTATATAGTTTTTATGAAGTGTTAGTAGTTCAATAGCTCAAGACGCCCCATTGTTCAATTGCCTTTTTTTTTTTTGCAACAAGGTAGACACTTTAGTGCATATTGATATAAAATAGTCCTTTGGCAAAAGTAAAGTATGCTTTGAAATGCTAGCATTAAAAGGTTTATTTTTGTCTGTTCTATGGGGAAGTGGGATAAAACCTTGGCTACAGCCTATGGATTCTGTTAGCTGCGCAAGATTCTGAGGCAGAGAAAGGGAAGGATGGGTGTTCTTATCCTGGGGGGGTGCACACCTCATTGATCCTTATATTATATCCCTGGTAGAGGCCAGGCACATGTAAGGGAGTGTTGTCCTACATGAGATTTTCTGGGGAACACTTACTGACTCTCTGAGCAGACAAACAACCTCACGTCTCCATTGCATGTACATTCATTGGATGTGAACAGGCATTTGCAAGGGAAAAGAGGAAACTTGGGGCTTAATTTAAAACTACTTTAATGGCACTATGATAATGCACTGGGATGCCTCATTCTCCTCACCAGCCCTGACCATCAGTCAGAATGTATCTGGAAATGGAATATGAGAGCCTGGTAGTTTCAGTAGACGTTTTATTTTTCTATAAACAGAAATTAATAGTTTGTATTACAATATAGGAAACTTTGTGAATTATTTTTGAAATTATGGTATAATTTTATGAATATTAAATTTTGTATTACATTTTCTGTATGTGCATCTTCTGATAATGTATTCCAAATTGTTTGATAGTTTATTAATAAAAGGTATTTTTGTCCGTTGGTTTTGAACAGAGCTGCAGAATAGCTATGCAGTTTATAAAGGGGGACTTCCAGATGGTATTTAAAGTCTTTTGTGAAAATCTTAGGAAATATTAATGCTTCAATGTTAGTTTAAGAAAAATACATTTTGAACAGAACCAAATGTGATAGTTGGGTACGTTATGAGACAGCTCTCAATTGTCCAGATTTTTGCAGAATGTCCATTTTTGTCTTATAGTTTTAGTCTGTTCCTCATAAAAATGTATGGTTTTCTGGCAAACAATTTGAGGACTCAAGTCATGAAAACATAACAGACATTGACTTTCTGACTTCATATCCTACAAAAATGCATGTTAACAACACCTGTTGAAATATAAACTTTCTAAGTTTGAAAGAGCACAATATTCAAAATCTGTCACAATTTTTGGGCCTTTGTCCCCTTATTATATTTGGCTCTGTCCAGATTTCTTGAGCTAAGTGGTTGAGAGGTGTGAGTCATGAAATGAGGACTTGTATATTGTATGCTGAAATCTGGAGTGAAAATGTTAAGGAATGATGGCGATTTAAATTCATTTTGTAAACCACTATTTTCAAGAAGATAAACATAATAAAAGTTATACATTTTATGAGAGGGAGACTAATAAAGGATATGCTAAAAATGTGAGGTGAAATATTAGGGAATGATAAGGCTATGTGTATTTGAGTTTATCTGTTTCAATGGAAATAGTCAAGGAGTGAAAATGTGTGTGCATGTCTGGAAGACAAGAGCAGTATATGTCCATAACTGAATATTAGGTTTGTGGAGGTGGAATGTTGTGGGTTATGTGGAAGGGTTTTCCTTGGATTGATAAAACAATTTTCTGTTTTGTAGTTTAAAACACAGATAAAAGCTCAAATTTTCTGTGTGTGTGGGTTTTTTTTTTTGGGGGGGGGGGCTAACACTGTATGTTTTTATTTTTATACTGGAGGATTAGGCACAAACACTATCTTTTTAATATGTGTATGGTGGTAGGTGACGGCTGCAGATTATTGTGGGCAGTGTCAGAGTATGCACCAGTGGTTACCCAGTAACATTCATTGGTCAAGCTAGAAATGTCAGGGTTCACCACTGGTTTAAACAAATGGGTAGCTTTTTCATAACAGCCTGGCAGCTCAACATAAACAGTATTAACACTTCAGCATCTCATATCTAACGTACTGTAGCTTATGAACTGCAGGGCACCAAGATGTCCGTGTAACTTTAAAAAGCAACACCATACATCATTTTTAAAATGATAATGGTTAGGCTACATATTCACATTGTATACAAGTATTTTAACAACGTCATTCTACTTATCACAGGTAGTAAAGGGAATTTTATTTGTACTTCACCCACAGGATTTGATAACTGACTCACAGATAGCATTCAGGAGGTCAAGATAAGGAAAGCTACCTCCACAGAAAGACATGTCACCAATGGAGTCCCACAGGACTCAGTGCTGGGACATCTGCTGCTTGGTATCTACTTCTCTGAAGCAAAGTCCAACACCAAGGGTATCTGGCTGTCAAGGTCTGCAGATGCCTACAAGTTAGGAGTAGTCAGTGACTCTCCAAATGATTCAAATATTCTGCAAGAAGGCTTGTCCCAAACAAATAACTGGTTCCGGAGCCATGGACTAAAACAAAATGCCTAAAAGTGCATTATTGTATCCTTTGGGATGGATAATACCCTGAGAAATTACCACATTGACCATATACCCCAAAGGTAGACATCGTAGTTCAGGATTTGGGAACATATACGGACAGTGACCTAACCTTTGACCAACATGTGTCCACAGTGATAAGAAAGTCTTTCTATATTGCACAGTTTATAAGCAAGGGGATGGCTTCCAGGTCCAGGGGTGTCACTGGACCCTTTACTCGGCTCTCATTAGCCCTGTCATTGAGTAGATTGCACCCTTGGTATGTATCTGGTCATGCATATGCAATAACTTGAATGCCCACAGCAGTTCCTTACACAGAGAAGACAGAGCCTAAAATATGTTCCTATACAGATCACCTCAAAGCACTGTTACTGTAGTTGGTATCCTACAGACTGCTGAAAGGGGACTTGTGTCTGACTTACAAGGCATCCTCTGACCATACATTGATGGACCTGCTGCACTTTAACAAGTCAAATGATATCAGAAATACTTGTTTTAGGGAATTAAACCTTTTCTGTAATTTAAACAGAAAGGCACATCTGTCGGAGGTTGCCACTCCTCTGGATCAGACTCCCCATCCACATAAATCAGTGTTCATCTCTGTCCCTAGTCAAGCCTAACCTGGATCTATGGAAAGGAATGACCAGAGCTGTCCCTTGTGCTGTTGGTGGACACATCCAGCACCTAAATGATCTTATCTCTATAAATAATTCATGGTATTAACCTAGAAGTAATCACGTTCCTATGGATAGTATATAAATATAGACTTAGAATTGATAAATGCTAGAACTAATAGAGTAATTGACTAGGCTTAAAATGGCTGACAGTGGCAGTTAACCTAGTATTGATTTGTGAATGCATGAACCTTTAAGATGCTGCAAATGCAAACTGATGAACTTATTAATGATTCATAGTGATGAGGAGATTCCAGTTGGAAAATAAGAATACTGTAGCCAGAGTGAAAAAAATGCACCTGCAAATGAGTCAAAATGCATGAGTGCATTCCAAATAACTAATATAAAAAATACATTTTTTGATAGGGGAAATGAACAGGGGCTAGACCAGACATATTTGTAAATGTTGCTCAGATGAGCTCACCAAAGCCTGTACACTGAGAGAGTTACAAGAGATTGAAGAAAAACTGTTTGCAAAAACCTTACCAATGGGAGGGCACATTGTACTACTGATAAGTCAGACACTGTAACCAAAAGAACAATCAGAGGGACAATACAATGGAATAAAGGCAAACGGGCAAAGTGAATGAACCAGTTAAGGCAAATGGGCACAATCATGACAGAATCACTCCATTCTTCAGTGGGCTGTGAAGAATACTAAACACACACATGCAGAAAAAATGTATTGGGTAGACAGAAAAAAAATACAGTCATTTGAACGTGAAATAAGAGAGGAAGACCAAAGCAAGACTAAAATTTGGGAGGCAACAATGAATTAGAGTTAAAATTGCATGAATAAGATTAGTAAAAATTTGAAATAAGGACAAAGTGGGCTCAAACTCTAGGACTTTGCAAACCAATAACATAATCAATCATTACTGTGACAGAGGAAGGGTCTTGCGGATAAGGGGATGACCATTGATCTACAGACAGTGTGAAGATCCAGCCAATATAAAGAGAAGGTGTGTACCCTGACTGCAGAGCTAACTAAGGCCTGTTATTTAATAGGAGGGTCCTCCTGTCATGGAAGCTCACTACTAGTCAGAACAACTGAGAGAGAAACTCAGTCACAGGACACCAGTGGCTAGTACCACCATGGATTGCCACACCCCTCCATCTGCTGTTAAATTACAGAGATTGCTAAGCAATGCAGCATTAACCATAGAGCTAACCTGTGGAAAAAGGCAGCATGTGGACAAACCACCAAAACAAAATGGGCAGGTGGACAAACCACCAAAACAAAATGGGCAACTGAATGGAAACAATAGAAGCTGAAAGAGAATACAGTCCAGTGATACAAGAAAAACACAGGAATCACTGGAAATAAGACAACACTGCACTAACAGTTATGGATGGGCTAAACAGTGGGATTACAGGCTGGGCATGGGATAATGAATAGCATAATAAACAGTCCTTGCAGTAGAAGGAAAGAGGAACCAAGCACTCTGGGAAAGACCAATGAGATAGAAACTGGGTGCAGAGCCAATTAGTATAAAAAAGCTGTACCTCTTTAGATGATGAACTGTGGAATAATATTTGAGAAGCAGGACCTGCTGTTATAGATAACTGCTGGTAATTAAAGGTAACAAAAGCACTTATACATAAGGAAATGTGCCCTGATGTAGCCTGTCAAGGGGAGGCTCCAAGAGCAGAACACAAGAAGGTGAGAGTAAATAAAATGGTCATGTAACAGTACTATAAACTAGGAGCTACAAAGAGAACTAAATATTGGGCCCAAAACATTGCTGATGGAACCCCTGGGAGTTAAAAAAAAAAAAAAAAAAAAAAAGCAGGACACACAGAACAGCAGGAGATAAAGTAGAAGCTGATCAGAAAACAAGCACTTACATAGGAAATAAAGCTAATCTATGAGAATGGACCATCATTTCACTAGAAAAGCTGCAGACTGAATGCTATGGAAAACATTTGAGCAAATCGAGATAGGAAGAATTTGGCTGGCTTTCTTTTATTGATTTTAAGATAAAAAGTTCATGAGACCAAGACAGTGAGAATAAAAGTTTTAGAATGTGGGAAGAAATCTCATCACAGTTTGAGAAAAAAGCAGTCTCATAAAAAGACTGTGTAGTGATAACTAGCTGGAGGCATTGCTTGTTTTTTTCAGTAATCATGTTTCAGCCCATTCTAGACCCTTTTCTCTGTTTGTCTCTCGATATTTTTAATTTTTTTGGTATGTTTTGGACCACTTTATCTGTTCCATTTCAGTTGTCTTTATTTTTCTTTGAACCTCACCATTCCTTTGAAGTGACCAGACAAGGCTGTGTGATCACTGAAGCCATTCTTCAGCCCCTAGCCTTTTTCTTTATTGATCTTGTCCACTTTATCAGTTTCCCAGCTTAGCTTGCCTTTAGCACATTGAAGGAGTTCTCCACCCAGTGGCTCTGTCAACCCCTCTGCATGTATCTCCAAACCTATACTTGTATATTGCTTTTTCTTAGTATAATCAGCATTTCCATCCAGTTTCATTCACTTGTCATGTTCACTTCTACTCTCATCAGTTTGTTTGTGTCTTTCGGCTTTTCCCGGTTAGGGGTCGCCACAGCGGAACTCCGGTCCGCTAATGATTGGCAGTAGATTTTTACATACTGGCTTGCCGGTCCTAATGCACAACCTTCAGTGAAGGAATGCCCATTTACGCATGTTACCACACAGAAGACGCTCTAACTGAGAATCGCTCAGGCAACGTCTAACTGTGAGGCGACGCTACCGCAGCACCACCACCGCAATTATATTCATTTACCTTGTTCACTATATCAGCAATCCCTCTAAACAGAGGCCTTTTCATTCCCAAATAAAGTTCTTCTGTCCCTTATTTATTGAGACAAATTATGCAGTTGATAGTAATACACCTGGCCAACATGTAGACTCAAGGAAGCCAAAAATATTTGCACTGTGCCTGTATCTTAATATCCAGAACTTCAACTCCCTTACCTTTTCTTTTATTTCTCATTAGTTTCCTCCCACATCATCTTTGACACTTCTAATGAATCTTTTTCTAAGCCATAGTCCTAGGGAGTTCAGTTTTTAAAGCCTACAAAGGTACAATAATTGTTGCACTAATTCATAGATGGGCATATAGGTCCAGATATAGCTTTTGCTCGATCTACACTTATCTTATGACCTGAAAGCATTTAGAACTGTCTCGTAATATTCCACAACACAGTGACATCTTATTCTCGATTTGTTAGATTGTTACAGTGTCATTAAAACAGCACCGTTTTTCATGTCTTCCCTTCCACTTGTACCCTTTGATGATTGAACCTCTTATTTTTATTGCTAATGGCAATAATGTATGTATTCAAGCAATAAGAAAAGAGGGCATCCCTGACTTTTTCCTACAGACAAACTCACTTTATCAGACCCTCTGCTCCAATTTTATTCTCATTTCTGACCCTGTATATATCTTATCTAATCAATTCAGTAGGAAATACACATTCAGCCATTACCCTACACATATACTCCAAACATACCCTATTAAAATCTTTCTCTGCTTTCAGGTTTACTAGTAGTAATGGCAGTTTTTTTGTCCACTGCATCCTTCTGAATCATCATCATCATCTAAAACATCAGCCTGTTCTCTGCCCTTCCCCTGCATTCTTTGTTTTCTCCCCCTCTCCACCACTGTCCCTACATTTTGAAGTAGTGTCCTAGAATCAACACACTCATCTTTTCCTCATGTAGCAAGCTTCAGTGAAGCCTGTCCAGTTGCTCATCCCCTTTTGGATTATGTTCCCGTTTTTATCAATTTTCTTCTTTATTCCTTTGCAAGTATTGGGGTGCTACGGTTTCAGGCTGTATATCTTAGAGTGAATTGTGATTATGTCTTTCTGTATATATTGAAGTATAACTATTCTGCAGTTGTGTAGTTGTGCTGTGATATAGAGCAGCTATTATATAATTTATTGCTGTGTCCACTGTAGGTGATATAGCTTGGTGTATGATGAGTCATGTAGCTGTACTGCATGCATAGTAGAGTAGCTAAAGTACACACACTATATAGTAGCTGTGCTGTATACCAGACAGTGTAGCTATGAGTGTGTGTGTGTGTGTGTGTGTGTGTGTGTGTGTGTGTGTGTGTGTGTGTGTGCATAATGTAGCTGTAGTATGTGCTGTATAGTATAACTGTATGCGATATAGTATAACACTGATGTATGCAGGGTAATATTTCTGTGGTATATGCAATATAGTGTAGATATGCTTCATTCATTGTGGTATAGCTGTAGTGTATGTAGCACAGTGTAGCTGTGGAGCATGTAGTGTTTCTGTGGCATATCCAGTGTAATATAGTTGTTACATGCATTTCAGCTACATTATAATGAATGTAGCTGTGGCATATGCAGTGCAGAATAACTGTGGTGTGTAGTATGTACCAATGTAATGAGTTTGTTGTGCATGCAGTACATTGTAGTTGTGCTGTATGCAGTGCATAGTAGGTCTGCTTCACTGATCTGGAGTGGTTTTGATCCAGTGAGTGCAGTGTAACTATGCTGTATGCATTGTAGTGTAGCTTATGTGTATGCAGGTAGTGCAAACTTACTGCATGCATTACCGCATAGCTGGATGCATAATGTATAATATAGCTGCTTTGTTTGATTGTGTCTTTTGGCTTTTCCCGGTTAGGGGTCGCCACAGTGGAACTCCGGTCCGCTAATGATTGGTAGTTGATTTTTACATGCCGAGTTACCAGCCCTGACGCACAACCTTCAACAAAGGTACACCCATTCATGCATGTCTCCACGCAGATGACACCCTAGCTCAGAATCGAACCGGACAGCTGCTTTGTATGTAACATAATTTATCAGTGATATATACTATGTAATGGAGCTCTGTTGTATGATGTTTAATGTAGCTTGTTATTGTCAGCGTGGTGAAGCCGTGGTATATGCCATGTTCAATGTGGTGAAGCTGTAATATATTTTGTGTAATGTAGCTGTGCAATATGCAGGTGCAACTGTCATTGGCTCAACAGGTAGCACACTTGATACTGATAATGGAAGATCAGAAGGCTGTCAGTTCTACTCCAGCCCTAGGTGCCTGGATTCAATTTCCATTTTTGACTGTGCAGTAGAGCACATGGGGGAACTACACAAAATGATTGCGATATCCTTTGGATAGATGTTAAATTTAGGTGCTATCCAGATGAGTTGGTGGCAGCATAAGTGGTTGTAAATTATCCTACTTCACTTGCTGGAGAAAGTAGGTGTACTTTATTTGCATATATAGAAATATATAGACATATTCACTTATTCTTTTACATTCTTGCTTTCTTTAAATCTTCCCACTTTTTCAAAACATTTCAACCCTATCCTCATTCCTTTTTCCACAACCATATTTTTATTTTTATTGTGTCTGCAGTCGCCTATTTTCTTATTCTTCTGATATTTGAAGTAATCAATTTTTTTAATTGAGCAGCACCTGAACTATTCTAGCATTCCATATTTCCCAGATAATGCAAATCATGTTTCTGTCTACCTTCTATATGTTCAGATATCTTTTATTTTCATAATATTCATACAAAGTCGTATTCAAGCATGGATCTTGTTGATGTTATACCATATTCTTTTGAATGAGCAGCTTTCAGATTTTTACTCTATCACATTCTAAATATATGTACTGATATCTTACCACATGCATAACATAATCTTTTGGAAATTGCTTTATACAGCATTTCATCATTTAACTTTACTATATTTAATAATAGAGTCTCCAAAAATGTCTTGGCATGTTAATACATTTTGAACATTCTCCTTCTATATCTCTGGCTTTGCTTTCATATTCATTTTAATCTTTCCATGGCTCATGCATAATGAAATACAGATGTTATTTTCTCATATTATTCATGCCCTGTACAAATCTACCATATCCAATATCTATAGCAATATCTTATTATAATATTCATTCATGTCTTTGTTCTTCATATTTATTTTTTTCCAAAACGTTTTATTATTTTATAATACAATAACGAGTATAGTAAGAAGAAAATAAACTATGTACAATGTCCATTAAAAAAGCAATTTACATAGGAGAACACTTAATATTTCTCTAACAGATTAGACAATTTTGTCCAAGCAATTAAATGATGAATTATATTGTTAGTCCTTGCTTTTATAGTAGCAATCTTATTTTTACAAATGTATTTCACAAGATGAATAAACTCATCCTTAAAGACTGGAGTAGATTGGGATTTCCAATTTTTAGTAACAATTTTCCTTGCTATAGAGAGCCTAGACCATAGTAAAAATGTTTGTTTTTTAGGAATGACTTCAGGAACAGGAACATTGAAAAGGATAAGGGAGTCAGAAATTATACAGTTGTCATTCCATAGAGCTTTACAAAGATATTTAAAGTCTAACCAAAATGGGGTAATGATTTTGCAATTAACAACCATATGTATCCAGTCAGTATCAGGGTGTCCACATCTCCAGCATTTAATTTAATTTTTCTTGTATATTATCGGTCGCCTATGTGGAGTGAGAAAACATCTATGTAAAAATGTCCATGTGTATACATGCCAGAACAGGGAAGATGTGGATTCCTTCACTGATTGTAAACAAAGTTTTTTATCTTTTTCTGAGAATATTTGTTTATTAAGTTCACTTGAATAATTCCAAAAAGAAACATCGGTTTTGCTAAAATCATTTCTGCGAATTTTATAAATAACAGATACGTATGAAGTGATGGTGTTCACATTTCTTTATGCTTATTCTAGAATACATGTGCTAATATTTTAATATTTTATTTTCCTGGTATTTCAATGTTCTCATTATCTAAAACAAATGATTTTAAAGGCATTAAAGGCTTAAACTGATCTCAAACCACCTTGATCACTTTTAACAGGGAACTGAACTTTTTACAAGATTTACCCTCAATCCCAGAAATCTTTAGCAATATACAATCTGTAATAATTTGTTTTCCTTTGTGAATGGAAATACATAATTTCCATGAAAATCACTGGAATTGGTAAAAAAAACTTTCTTTTTTGAAAGTCATCTTAAAATGTTCTCTATAATCCATTTATATCCTTATTCTCCTTCAATAGTTGATTCCATTGCTTTATAAATGTCTTCTCTATATACTTCACATGGAATACCATCATCTTTAACAAAGAAAATAAATCCCTTCAGTTTTTATTGCTTCTCCAATATGTTTGATTTTTCTTTATTTAAACTTTCTCCAGTTATGCCTATTAATATAACCCTTTGTATTATCAAATCTGTTATCCACCTTGTGTGTTTTCCACTAGTTCTTTATCATATGATTTGCTAATAGTAGCTCACAACTTTTCAAACTTGAGCAATGCTATAATAAAATAGCCACATTTGGAATAAACTATGATAATAGAACACAGCACTTTGCTGCCCTTGGAGAATTAAACTGGTTAGAACTACCACATCAACTAACTCTTCCTCACCTGACTACAATGCGTGAACTTCTCTGTAAACCAGAAAGCTGTCCAGTCTTTAACAACCTAATACAGCACTACTTCCTCAACTCTGTATTCAGTTTAGCTAAATTATGGAACCACATCCCACTACCACTGAAATCCATTCAGAATTCTATGCCCCACATACGGTCCCACCAATACCTGAATAGGTTTACTAGCATCTCTTAACCATATGCATAGTTTTGTGACAGTGCTCGCCTCCCACCTCAGTACTTCTAATATAAATCATAACAGCCATGTATAGTACTCTGAACCTGATTTATACCCCACTTCTTAACTACAATATTAATGTTTTCCACCATACCTTCCTTTGCTCATCTCTATTTTCTTGAATTTCTAACACTAACCACAAGATCTATTTGACAAACCAACTAATACACCTCTTCAAATGCTTAGTGTTCAGTATCTCCTAATGCACAAGTATATTTTATACAGTAGTAGTTACCTTTATTTTATAGGAATGTAATCTGATTAACATATAAATGTGTAGTTTTCAATGTATATTACTTAATGTCTGTTCATGTATATCACTGATTATCTGCTTAAAAATGTTTGCAATGTGTTGAACCTTTTTTCCTCTGGCCACGACTGAAAATGGGTTTTTAACTAAACCCACTTAGACAAACCCAGTAAACAAAATAAAAATAAAATATTGCGACATTTTAACTTCATAATTTTAACCTCCATTTTCATTGCTACTTCATTCATCACTAATGCAAATAGTGCACTACTTATGTGTAATCCTTGCCTGACCCTTTTCTTTATCCTGATTTTGCAACTTTCCATCCATTAACTAATATTAACTAATATAGTCCAAATGTTTTCATAAACACATAGTTGTTGTGTCTTTCAGCTTTTCTCGGTTAGGGGTCGCCACAGCGGAACTCCGTTCCGCTAATGATTGGCAGTAGATTTTTATGTACCGAGTTGCCAGCCCTGACGAACAACCTTCAACGAAGGTACGCCCATTCACGCATGTCTCCATACAAAAGACGCTTTAGCTGAGAATCGAACAGGACAACGTCTTACTGTGAGGCGACAACACTACTGCAGCACCATCACCGCAGTTAGCACATAGTAATAAATGTAATAATTTCCCTCTTATTCTATAACTTCACAGTATTTTTCATAATAGAAAATGCCGAGTATTATTATTTACTTTTTGTCACATTACCAATGACTATTTCAACTCCTCCTTTGCCTTTTGTTACCTCATCTGCCATTACAATTATTTGATTTCAACATCTTATGACATAGTTTACCTTTATCACCACACATGCCTTCTATCAAAATTTCTTCCAATACCTTTTCAAACTGAAATGTCTTCATTATGATCATATAGTCAGTTTTATTTAATGTGATCAATCTCCAGTTCCTTATAGCCTCTTTGTTTTCTTTTGCCATATACATTTTAGCACACCTTTACATAATCATTCAGTAAAAGATATATTCTTTCCATTCATTCATAACTTTATGGGACTGTGTGGGTGGGAAACAATGGCCCAGAATATCAGTACTTTGTCTGGGATTAGATGCATCACACAGCAATGTCAAACGTGTGTCTAACATCCTGATACAGTTGGCCTCAAAAGGGCACACAGCATAGTATTGGATAGGTTGGTAAATGTAAGGGGGCCATCTCGCAGTGCAAGCCCCACAGATGACAACACATTCTTAACAGTTGTTATGGAAACAATGAGAGAACAGGTATATGATCTAAAAAAGTAGACATAGGTAGTGGGAGTGGCCAAACCCCACATACATTATGGGGAGAATGCTCAGGTAAGTGTCAGCACCACACTAGCTATAGAGCAACACTACAGTTAGAGATGGTAGGAGGAACACAGTTCAACCACAGAAGGATACTGGTACAAGTATATGTATGCTTTATGACTGCATGGTTCTACATGTTGCAGATGTGGTCCGATTCACTCTGTTATGTATTGTATTATATATTTTAAAGGGCAGCTCAGTGATATGTTTAGTCCTGTAGAATGCATAAGAGACATCAAGATGAGGTAAGTGCCTGTTCAGTCTCTTGCAATGATGTTTCAGACAGATCAAATTACAGTCCAGGGCCACATTGGCATTGTCTCCCTCCATCCTGGTTCCTGCAACATAAATTGTCCAGAATGAAAGATCACCCACACCTGACCTAGAGTCTGCACAGCTTGGGTGCATGCCATCCCTATCAATGGGGGTGGGGGTGCATTCCTTCTTGCTCAAAGTATAATTCTTATTAGGCTACAGTAGCTGATATATGCACTGCAACCAGTGTGTGTGTGTGTATATTTATATGTATTTATATGTATATATATCTATACATACATACATACATAATATATATACCACACCAGTGTGTGTGTGTGTGTGTGTGTGTGTGTGTGTGTGTGTGTGTGTGTGTGTGTATTTATATGTATATATATATCTATACATACATACATGCATACATACACATAATATATATAACTTACTCCAGTATAGCAGGGGGTTTTGGCACCATCAAGTATCCCAGTCAGCATGGATAAGTGATTCCAAGTATCCTCCAATCAAAAGGTGTGAAAGGTGTCCCCTATTTGCCCTGGAAGGTCTCTGTAGCTAGAATAATTCATATAGCATGATATCCACTGGTATAGGAAGCCCATATATTCTTCCATATCCAGCCTGTGGATGATGTATGTTAGCCAGTGTCCATGTAATCTATCAATACCAAACAAGTCCATTAGCTGCTGGTCAGTTAACTGATAGGATACTATGTCCATAACATTTTTAGTGACATCACCTTTGGCCATGTCATGCTCTAAGATGGATGCTGTTGATGCTTGCAGGTATCAAACTCTAATCTGCTACAGCCAAATGCTGATCCCTGCATTTTCACCAATTGCAAATCCACATAGTTTGGCCTGATACTTATGTGCAGCTACTTCCATGTCTTGTTCCTATTGACTATGTATGGTTATTTGCTCTCACTGACCTTAATTTGCATCTTATTCCATACTCCTTATCCTGCCCCTCTTCGAATGTATACCATCTTGTGGTCATTTACATACAATCTTCCTTTTAGCACTAGCTGGTTCTTTGAATTGCTATTTTGGTAAGCACCAAGATTTTCATGCAGTAGTTTTCTCCATATTATGCAACTTGAATATAAATCCCAGCCTTAGTTTCTGCATTTTTACTTCATCCCTACCTTATGCATTTTTCTAATTTTATTAACTATAGATATTGCACAAAAGCTGGTATATCTTAGCTGCAGTACAAGATATATTCACCAGTGAGGAAGGTTTCATCTCTGTCCTGATAATTGAACCATATTGTATTAGTTAGTATTAGTACACGAGTTCAAGCAATGAAACAGAAATAAAGGCCTGATAAAGGAGTTTCAGTGGGAATCTATAGAAAGGCATGGCAATTGAAAGTGTCATAATAAAGACAGCAGTTTTTTTCAACTATATGATTGCATTGTTTACATACTCAACTAGCCTTCTCTTTAAATGTACAAGAACTTAAGAGAAGTCTCTTTATTGAATTCCAAAAATGCTGTATAGCATTTATCATATGTTCAGATTATGCATGTTGTAGCTGGCTTTCACAAATGCAGTGGTTTGTAAGGAATTGTTAGGTATTTGTTTGATTTTGAAATTTACGGGATATAGCTGGTAACATCCCTGAACTCATTTTCGTAAGATCATTCTGTGATTTCGTTTGTGTCCCCTGTCTTTTAACTACAGTTTAAGTCTGTGTTGAGTTTTACCATGTAGAAAAAGTAATCGGTGACGGGAGCCACAGCACATGGAGAAAAAAATCTCACCCCCCCCCCCCCCAACCAGCACTACATTAACAATATGCTTACTGACTTTTCTAGACTAAATAAATAAATAAATAAAATCTGTATGTTTTCTTCTAGATTGCAACATTGAATATTTAAAAATAACAAAAAAGAACTTAAAAATCAAATAATAAATGTTTTCTGCTTTTCTACCTTGCTAACTTAGTGCCTTTGAATTACATTGACGTTATATTCTCTCAGTATGTAGTAACTAAATGTGCCACAATCATTTTATCAGAAATTCTGTGTAATGTGTAGGCTGATAATCTGTTTTAAAGTGTTTGTCTTTCTTGACTGTTGAACTTTTTTCAGTTGTGTACAAAGAAGGTCTTACAAAGGTTGTGGATAGCTAATATGAGAATAAATAATAACTAACTATGATATCTTATTTTATGATTTTAAAGTTTAGTTTCTATCCATCTCTGATGTATGCACTTGCTGTATATGGTGGGATACAGCAAATAGTTGTGTATTCTCTTTGTAGCACATGGAGCTCCATGACTATGCTCTTATACTCGGTGCGAAAGAAAAGTTTGTTACATAGCCCTAATCACTGTTATAGTCAGGTCTCACTCTAGAGGCAGTGCATACCATCAATGAGCAGTGACAGAAGGTCACTCTTAAAGGTCATCCTCTAAAAGCAGTTAGAACTTCACTCTATCACACCTGTAAACACAAGAGTGTAGCAGAACAAAGTGTCATTCCACCAATGGGGCACTTTGTTTCTGTCTTGTTTATCTTTTAACTGTCCTTGATTTTATAGAACACCCCTGTTTTTGTCATATATTTTTGACCTGCCCCTCATAAAATCTGTTATTTTCTGGTAAATCACCAAAGATTGCAGCCAATAATGCCAATCAGTAGAGTTTCACACTTCTCTTTGATCAGAAAATGTATGTTGAAACAAAAGCTGTAGTCCTTTTAACCTTAAGTGAATTAGAGTGATATCTAAAAGCTATCCCTGATTCTGATGATTTGTCCTGACATTATTTTTGTATTGTTGCTAGAATTTTTAAGTAATGAAATTGATTGGTATTTTGCTATTTGACAGTGCTAAATACCATACTAGCTTTTACAGCTGGGAAAACACTTTGCACTTAAACATTTTCTCCTTTCTCTGTAACTCCTATTATATGGAGCAGGTAAAGCTCCATTTCCTACAAAGAATTCCATTAGGCCCTCCAGTCATAATCCTTATTATGAGTTTTCGACATGGATAAAAAGAAAAGCCCTGCAAGTAGGATCCAAGTGCAAGGCTAAACAAACTATGAGTAACTGAAAAAATGCCAGCACAGAACTCAGTATATATCAGCAACAAAACTACAGCAACACTAAGGTAAAACTTAAGTGTTTTAATACATATCGAACAATTCAATAATCCAGACTGGTTTCAGTCTAACATGGCTTTCCTCAGTGGAACAAGAAAAGTACAAACAGGAAATGATGCACAAATGCAGGTTTAAATAAGGTCCATAGACCAGTGATGTGCTTCCAAAGGATTTTAGGCATGCCCATAATACTGCCTGAAAGAAAAACTGGAAGGAAAAATACAAACTAGAAAATAAGAAATAAGTAAAAAATAGATGAGCCAAATATCAAATATGGTAATAAAACATAAGTATGATAATACATTCAATATTGGATATATTAATTGGTTATAAATGATCATTTAAACCAGGAGAAAATAGTGCCCCTAGCTTGATAATCCAGTATTTTTCTTTTTGGTTGAGAATGGAATGCCATCCCTGTTTGTTGGATCTGTCACCCAAAATTCTATCTACAATACAAAATTGAAATCTAGCAGTATGATGTTGTGTGTGGTGCCTGAACAGAGCGTTGGTTTCTCTTTTGGTTCGAATGTCACTACGATGTTCCGACATGCGTAATCTCAATGCCCGTGATGTCTGACCCACATAAAATGAACCACATGTGCAAGTCGCAAGATATACCACCCAATCACTATTACAGTTGCCAAAAAATTTCATGTTAAAAATCCTGTCAGTGTTTTTACTGGAAAATTGTTTGGATATGAATATAAATGGACATGATGAACAATGGCCGCATTGATAAGTGCCCCAAAGTTTGTCACCAGTCATCGTAAGTTGTTGATGTATAATGCCACCTGAACCTATCCTCTTATAATGTGAAAAAAATGAACTTAGTGTTCTCCCTCTACGGTAACCATATTGAGAAGTGTTACCAACTAAGGAGGCAATATCCTCATTGGGAGTGAGGATGTTCCAATGTTTCATCATGGTATTTCTAATCAAATTGATGTTACGCCCATAGGTAGTAATAAACCGTAATCCTCCATCCTGTGCATCCCTATTTCTGTCACAATATTTGTGAAGGGAAGTTCTGGTGGAATTGGTTGCAAAGTGATGTGCCAACTGAATGTCAGGCTCCTTGTATCCCCTGGTTCTAAATATGTTGGTTAGATCTTCTTGTGATTCTTCAAAGTCATTTTTTGTGGAACAAATCCTGCGTATCCCGAGGAACTGGGATTTGGGTATATTCCAGATGATGTGGCTAGGGTGCATACTAGTTGAATGTAATAAAGTATTGTATTGCGGGTAATAAACCAAGAAAACACCAACAGGGTAAAGCACCAAACAAACAAATCAAAATCCAACAAAAAAACGAAGGTTTGGTACACCAAGACAATCGAAGCCGACCAAAAATGAAATAATATCCTTTAATAAGTGAAATCAGTAAGCACTTTCACGTTTATATAAAACGTTTCATCAGACTTTCTAAAAACCACTAGTGACAAGTCTGTTTAAATAATGCTGGGAAATCAAACAATTAAAAGTCAATTACTTCTTAAAGTGTATCTGTCCAGAAAATCTCTCATAAATAAAAAATTTAGCATGAAACAATTAAAAAATCACTAATAAGCAAACTCATAACTTATTAATTCAGTAAAACAGCATAAAATAAAACATTATGAGCATATAATAATCAACAATGTATGTTTCATAAGATCTCTATATGAAAACTCTATATACGGAAATTTTATGGCATATATATGTGCTTCATGATACCATACAGTGACCTCAAAAAACTAAAAATCAAGGGAATTATCAAGAACCATAATATTATTAATGTTTTAGTGCACGGTCTTTTAGGAAGGGTTTGAGAGAAACCCTTTCATTCAAACCATGGCCTTTGTCCGCTTGTAGCCTGATAATCCATTTCCCCTCTTCTTTTTCAGTATAATTTCCCATGCCACCTAATCTCACTGTAGTAACAATGAGTTCTAAAACTAAAAATTTAAAGTGATGTGAGGTGTTATTGTTAATGACATGTCTAGCTATCACATTATTGTCATTTTCTTTATTAATAGCATATATGTGTTCTCTTATTCTTTCTCGTAACGTTCTATTTGTTTTGCCTACATTGAAACTGTGGCATCTTTGGCAAGTAGTGAGATAGATGACATTCCTGGTTCTACAGTCCGCATAATATTGAAATTCATATTTAATATGAGTATCTGGATGCACAAATATATTTGTGCTGGCTATATAAGAACATTGATTGCAATGATGACAAGGGAACGTTCCTCTCCTGGTTGATACTTTAGATATCTGACTACTGTGTTCATAGCATAAAATCTGATTCAAGGATTTAGTATTCTTATAACAAAAACTAGGAACAGTGCCAGCTATCTTCTCAACATCTTTATCTAATAATAATATGTTCCAATTCCTTTTTATCAAGTGTGTCACTTGCTTGTTCCTGTTTGTGTATGGAATAAGGAATCTATTCAAAGTACTGGTAGAACTTTGTGTTTTCCTAATGTATGTGGATCCACCTCTCTTAATAAAGGGTTGACCCATTGTACTTCGTTCCACGTCTCGTAATACATCTAAATCCTTCTGATGGTAACCTCTCACTACAAATTCTGTATTCATATCTGAGATAGCTTCTGAGAATGCAGTGTCATCACTAGTAATACGGGAGACTCTAAGTGCCTGACTCTTAACTATGTTACGATGAATATGCTTTGGATGCATGCTCTCTCAGTGTAAAATGACATTCCTTCTACATCTTTCCTATAAACTTCTGTAGTGATCATGTTGTTACATTTCTTTAATAATACATCCAAAAACTCAATCTGGGTATGTGAAGTCCTACCAGTTAAAGTAAGAAAAGTTGTAGTGCCATTAATATAAGTAATAAAATCATCCCATATCAAGGGGTCACCTCTCCAAATAAGAAAAACATCATCAACAAAACGTCTATAATATTTAATGTATTTGGAAAAAAAACTGTGCTCTAAAATATAAGTAAATTCCCAATATGCCATTACTAAATTGGCATAGGAATTGGCACAGGGTGTGCCCATTGCCACACCTGTCACCTGTAAAAAATATCTCTTGTCATATGTAAAGACATTATTGTTCAAAATTAAGTCCATTAACATTGTTATTCTAATAATATTGTCATTGGTGAACCCCTTCTGTAAAAAAATAATCTCAAGTATTCAATGCCAATGTCATTAGGTATGCTCATAAAAAGTGATGTGACATCTAATGTTACCATAACATCATCATCCTTGATGTAATCATCTTCAATGTATGGCACTAATGTCTCAAGAAAATGTTGGGTGTCCCTCAAAATAGAGTCAGTAGATTCTACTACAGGTCGTAACTGTTTCTCCACGAAAATGGGCATAGCTTTTGTGAACCAGCCTTTACTGGAGACAATTGGTCTTAAAGGAGGGTTTATCAAGGTTTTGTGTACCTTGGATAGACCTCTAAATGTTGGCACTAAAGGTTTCTCCTTCAATAGATATTTATATAATTGTTCATCAATAATGATACACATCAACATATCATACAAATCATCATATACCCTCTTAATCAATGCATCTAACTGAGTAATAAACATTTGTATGTCTCAGTATATAGTAGCATGTTGTTAATAGCCATATGATAAAAAACAGCATCCAATAATACAACTGCTCCCCCTTTGTCTGCTTGTCTAATGACAATGGAGGAGTTATTCTCAAGTGTTTTCAAGGCATCTCTTTCTCTTTTAGTTAAATTATAAAATTCAGGTTTGGATTTCTGTTGTTCAAAATGAAAAGCAGGCAGCAGATCTCTTTTACAAGCTTTTTCAAAGCTTTCTATTACAGGATGCATCAAAGGTGTATAAGAAGAGGGTCTTTTAAAAACATATGTATCATAGGTAACATTGTCCTTATCTTAATATTGTAAAGATAACATTACATTCCTAGTAAAACATTTCAGATCAATAATTAAATCTACAACATCTGCATGTTGTGAGGGTATAAAAGATAAACCCATATAGAGGTCTTATGAAACATACATTGTTGATTATTATATGCTCATAATGTTTTATTTAATGTTGTTTTACTGAATTAATAAGTTATGAGTTTGCTTATTAGTGATTTTTTAATTGTTTCATGCTAAAATTTTTATTTATGAGAGATTTTATGGACAGATACACTTTAAGAAGTAATTGACTTTTAATTGTTTGATTGTTTTCCCAGCATTATTTAAACAGACTTGTCACTAGTGGTTTTTAGAAAGTCTGATGAAACGTTTTATATAAACGTGAAAGCGCTTACTGATTTCACTTATTAAAGGATCTTATTTCATTTTTGGTCGGCTTCGATTGTCTTGGTGTACCAAACCTTCATTTTTTTATTGTATTGCTGGTATTTATGAAATGTTTTGCTTCATAAAGTACCATCTGGGTTCCTGATGAATGTTGCATCCAAAAAGTTGATTTGATTTTGGTGATAAGTTGAAGTAAATTCAATACCCCATTTGTTATGGTTGAGGTATGACACAAATTCAGCCAAATATTCTTCATCGGAATGCCAAACTAACCAACAATCATCAAGATAACATCACCAAATATCCAGCTCCTCAAGATAGATGTTATGTGTTTGATCATAAATGAGTTGCCCCTCAATGTAGCCCATGAATAAGTCCGCATATATAGGAGCAAAAGAGGCTCCCACAGTGGTACCCTTCAACTGCCAATAACATTCACCTTGAAAAATAGAAAACATTTTTATTCAAAACATGTTCCGCCATACAAATCAAAAGCATATTGAGACCAACTGGATATAATTTGGCTCTATCTAACCAAAACTTGAGGACCTCAAGTCCAGCTCAATGTGGTATATTGGTGTATAAAGCCTTGACATCTAATGTACAAAGTAACCATGCAGGTTCTAATTGGTTATCATCTATAATGGATAAGAATTGGGTGGTGTCTTGTATCCTTGCTCGAATCAAATTTAGTAGTGGTTTCAAGTATGAAGTCAAAAATTCAGACAGTGGTTCCGTCAATGACCCCATACCAGACACAATGGGTCTACCAGGTGGTTTGTTCAGGCACTTGTGTATCTTAGGTAGTAAATAAAGAATCTGTTGTTGCGGGTCTCATACCATTAATTGTGATTTAACTGTGTTTGATGTAATGCCCTCCGAAACTGCTAACTCAAGAAAATTGTCAATTTCTCTTTTAAAGTTCGGGGTGGGGTCAATAGGCATTTTCATGTAGTGGGATGGGTTGGCTAATTGTCCATTTCCCTCCCCCAGATAATAATCTGTATCCATGATTACTATTGCCCCACCCTTGACAGCCTGAATAATAACAATATTTTTGTTGTCCCCGAGCTGTTGTAAAGCCTGTAGTTCAGGGGTTGAGAGATTGTTTCAGAGGTGAAAAGTGATCTAGTTTAAAATGTATGTCCTTGAGTACAGCTTGCTGAAAGATAGCCACATTCCGATTCATAGGTGGAACAAAACTGGATTTATGGAATTTGAATTCTGTGGACCTTTGAGAATCAGACCTGGGTCCAAAAACAATTTGAGGTTGATTCTGCGACAAAAATCGTTAACATCTTTGACAATGTGAAATTCATCCACAAAAAACCCTGGAACAAAGTTTAAACCTTTATTTAACACTTTCTTTTGATCTTCGGTCAAGATAATTTTGGAAATATTCAAAATATTGTCATCTATCGTGTCATGAATGTTTAGATAAGTGCTTCGATTGTATCTATCTAGGTGTTTCCTATGCTTTCTCCCACCCCTCCTCCTAGTGAGTTTAAAGAATGTGTTTGGCTTTTAGTTTTTTGGGAGTTGGAGACTCACCAGTACAAATACCCTCCATATCAGTTGTCGAAGAATCATCTCCTGAGGTGCTACTATATGTCTGAGACCCCTTGAGTATAGATCTAGGTCTTTTTTGGGGGGTTGGCATATCTACCAGACCTCTGGCCAGTTTCCATGAATCTAACATTTTTGGTGGCCTCATAGTCAGTAATATCTCTGTTGAATTTTTTAATCTTTTTTTCTTTAGTCTGTTTTTCAAACAAAAGCAGTTCATGTGACAGTTTATTAAGGCATATAGAAAATTGTGGGTGACCATCATATGTTTTAGCTTGTCTACACAGATCATCAACTTCTTTAATATTAATTTCAATAGTCCGTTCATAATACAAACTTAAAATCTGAACGAAATTCATAGATGCCTGTTGTTGTGCCAAATGCCATTCTTTGCTAAGGATGCCATCTATCTTGCTCACCAAAGGTTGAATTTTGATTCTTAAGCCCCTAGGCATAATTTGTTTGTTCATATAGGCTTTGAAAAGCCTCAAATGCCAAATGTTAGATCTCAAATTCTTCATACCTTTGCTGAGTTTATAAAAAGCATCATTACAGCCGTCAACTGGATCCATGGGTTGAGGAAGACCATCTCCTTCGGGTATACCAAAAACCCCAATATCATTTTTGTCGGCACAAAGGCCCTGAAGCATTTGTTCAAGATCCATGACAATAAGCTGATCTATATGAAATCTATTCAGATCTCCAGATAGAATAAAAGCTGATATACAATAATATGCCATTAAACTGTCAAATGGTAGTAAGCCTAAAGTTAAGCAAAAATGTGTAACCAAAATTATTCCAATTATCAGGGGGGCAATCCCAGTGCCACCAAAAAATTATAGGTGAGAAGATGTGCATGTATCTATACACTTGTTCACCACCACAATCCTGCCCCCATGCATATGCTAGTGTCAGTGTCTAAACACATCAACACATATATGAGTACATACGTAACTGCAGTTGTTATATCTGTATTTGAGACTAGTATATTTTTAAGGCAAAAAATGAAATGTTTTTAGTCTGTATATATATATAGCTAATGTGTGAACCTGAGGAATAATATCAAGCACCCAAATACTCCAGTTGGGATGTTCTTTGAATAAGCCAAACAAGAACCATATATAGGAAGAAAAAAGGAGGGGGGGGGGGGAGAAAGGAACGCTTCTTGAACCTGAGTCAAAAGCATGAACTCAGTAAAGTGCCGTTTGTATTAATGTAATTATTCAGTAACAAAAATAGTGTTGGCAACCAATAAACAGAGCCCTCTGAAAATGCAAGAAGGGACAGCAGACACACATGAAAACTTGTATCAGTTAGTCAATATTCTGGGAATGACATATGATGATCAAAAAAGTATATATATATGTGACCATTAAGTAACTTCAATTCCCTATGATGTGAACACCTGTAAAGCATCTATTATAACCTAAATCAAATAAATTGATATGAGCCTACCTAATTATTAATATTAAAGAGTATTAAAGAATAAAAGCATATCCTGAGGTCGATAGATTAAATCTTACTAGGCCAGACATATGGGCCATATGGGCCTAACTCAGTTATGCCTATACAGCCTAACAAAAATTATGTTGTCCTAACAGTGTAGTGTAATGCAAACAGAAGGAATGAATTAGAGATCTAGTCCCAACCCCTATTTCTAAATATTGATGAAGTACACAATAGAAGACCAAACATACCTAAAAATAGGTAGTGTAAAAATAAGCCAAATAAAAGCTACAAAGCTATTAACACTTATCAAAAAATGTTAATGTAGCAAAAAGCAATAGTATCAGTAGTAGTTAGAAAAAGCAAACCTAAATACCATACAAAAAATGTACAAATGAGTACTACGATAAATTACAAAGATTTAAAAATTTTATCCATTGCTTGAAATATGTTATATTCCGACTTGACAATTGCTTGGAGAATAACTCATGTTGCCAAAAAGCAAAATGAGAACAAATATAATACACCAGTCAAGATAACAAATGTAGTTCTGTTTTTGGTAAACTGTTCAAGAATACCCTGAAATGTATGTGTCCAAGTCCAAATCCAAATCCAATTATCAGTTGTTCGACATGGATGCCAAGATTTACCTCTCCAGCTTCGGTCTCGGTGTGAATTTCCTCGTATCCGTGTCTTGAATACATAATTAGTGGATTATGATCAGAAAGCCAGTCATAATCATCTACGTTGTCATGATTTTGCCTCACAGAGGGGTGAATAACTTCTTCCTGCAATGATGCAGTGTGATAGTAACAATATCAGTAATTTGGCTTCAATAAGTAAACATTTTTTTTTTTTTTTGCTGGCAGAATCTTGCATATAAATCTGTCTGTAATTCCAAAATTAAGTCTTATTATATTTTGGCAGCTTGTTGGTACTTGGTATAACAGATGCGTGGGCGGGAAAAATTAGCCTCAGCTGTTAACATTTCTCAGTGTTGTTTGGCAACACTAGGTCACCTCAAAAGCTTTATGTCTCATTTGCTATCTAACAGCATCTCAAAGGGATAACTGTATTTTTAACATGAGACATTCATACGGTAGTCCTTATGTTATAAACACAACTGAGAAAGAATATACTGTTTACGATTTTAACAGTAGTGCTATCTTACTTAACATATAAACTGAAAATGGAAACATTCGTCATAGAACTGTGACGAGCCATAATGTGTAGACTGTGCTTCTATTTCTTATTTGTACTGCATTCATCTTTCTACTGTTTGTCTGGTTGATTTATCCACACACTCAGTTCTTCTCCTTTCATTGTCTGCATTTCTTTATAATATATTTACAATTAACTAAATATATTGTTTATAAAATATGTATGTAAATCTTTTAAGGCATTCCGTACATAGTTTGTGTATAGTTGAAAATACCAAGGCTATGTTTGCAAATTATTGTTTTCTTGAAAAATTAAATAAAAATGTTTTTAAAAATAAAGATTTAGTTTCTAAGGGTGATGTTGGCACTGCTTACAAATATAGAGATTGTAATTCTCCTCTTCCCAAGCTATTTGCAAAATTAACAATTCTTCTGTGCTGAAGGGTTTGTTTTGCAAACTGTGATTTCTTCTTTGTCTGTATGTCTATTCATATAATTTGCTTCATATTAAACTGCTGCTGCTGTGATAATACTTTTATTACTAATTCTTCCTTAGCAGTATGTTGCAGTATTGTTGCTGGTTGTCTCTGACCTGTAATACATACTTATCTAAAGATAAAGATGGCTACTCAAAAAGTTAGCATCACAAACATCGATCCATGTTTGTGTACACTTAACTTATACTGCTCATTGAAGAAATTAATAACCTGTTTTCATCTTGCTTCATATAATTTCTGTGCAACAATTAGTTTATATAATTATTGCTGTAATTTATTGCATATTAACTTCCTTGTTTATGTTGTATAACTCAAAATGTTTTGTCTATTTAGGTTGCTGTCATATTCATTATTTGCCTGCTGTTATTATGTTGTTCATTACTTGTATTTTTCCTGTACCCATTAGTTCAGTTTGTGCTGCCATTCATAATCACCGTGTATACCTACATTGTCATTTTCATTTTTTTTATAATTATTTTTGTCTCCTCTATCCAGGCATCAAACCACATTATTTTTCCTCTGATTGTGGTAGTTGAGATTCTAGGGTTGTGGGCATCATCTTGCTGATTGGAGAGGAATATTCTTTTTTCCCCAGCCCCTCCCCTTTTGGGCATCAGGTATGGAGTGCTGCTGCCATGATAAGTCTAATATTGGTGTGTTATTCTATGTACTTGCAAAGCAAATATCCAGACACTGCTTGGTTCATTGCGTTCTGATGGCTCCCTTGTTGCAGGAGGGTAATTCCAGGCCTTCTACTGATGACACTCAGCACTGCTTTCTGACTACTTACCTGCCTATAGCATAGGCTGCTGCTGCTGCTCCTTTTGAAACTATGACAAGCTACTTACCACCTCTCCCAGGCTTATTCTTCCATTGTCTGAGCCACAAACTGTCTCTGGATCAACAGTGGCCAGGGCTCCGATTTCTGTTGTACAGACCTGGTTTGCCTTTTTGTTCAGTGCTGGCTTGCTTGCTCTTTACCTGCTTTTATTTATCTTCTTTATTATTGTCTTGCTCTCTGATTTCTGTACTACATTATTGTCCTGTTTTTTTTGTTGTTGTTTGTGTATTGGTATCTTACTATTTATCTGTTGTTGTCTTGTGTTTTTATTCATTCATTACTTGCACATCATTATCTTGAGTTTATTCCACTTGTCTTTGGTGTTCATGCCACAGTTATACTTATACTTCTAAAACTATTGTTGTCATATTTAAGAATGAGTATTGCATAGTTTGTCAAATGAAGATATGAGGCTAACAAATAACAGGGGGAGGTATACATAAATCTGTAATACAACTCTCTGTTTCTTTTTTTTTTTTTTTCTTTCTTAATTACACAGCATGGAGTGAATGTGACTAGAGATGTATCCAAAATACATGGCTTTGCACTTAGGAACAAAAACATTTATTTTAGGTACATTTCTAAGCCTATGCTGTGAAGCTACAAAAGTTGTTTAAAATAAATAGATGACTATCTTAACTATTCCTATTTCCTGCAGGGATACACATTTATTAAAACACGCTGTTAATTAATTTACTTACTGTTACCCGCATTAGTTCCACCTGCTGTGGTCTATTTTCAGGGAAAGCTCAAGGTCATATTTATACTTACTAGCTGAAATTTAGCTAAGTTGCCGAAGAACTTTCCTAGGCCCTTCAGTTCGACCTGGTTCGATGCCCAAATTTATGCTGCTGCCAGTATGGAACCTAAGAGCATCCGAGGGTCCCACTGTACATCTGGTAGCTGTTTTGCATTTTTTATTTTTTTCTGTCTATATATGACCTACTCACTTTCCCCACGTCTCCCATCTTCAATCGTCAACCTACATCCAAGAGAAACTCTAAACTTGGGCCACATCTTCCCATAGGGAGCATTACTGACAAATGCCACCCCCCCCCCCAAATGACCTGTACTAAAAATCGTTAAGAAAGCCTGGGATACAGCTGATGTGAAAGTCTTTATATTTAGTGCAAAAACTGCTGCTTGCGTATCAATACAGAATGCTGTCTTTGTACTAATAAGTTCCCTGGGTAATGCAACTGAGTATCCCAAATTGTCATCAGCTCCAAAAATGTAATGCCCTTCCAAACTTCACTGGTCCATATAGTTGACCAAGTACTGACAAACCACTGCACTGTAATGGTCCTACCCCTTTTGAGTCAGTTGCTTCAGTATAGAGCTCTGTGTCCATACAGTTACCCCAGTCTAATGGGCAGATATAAACCATATTATACTCCTACAAAATATGGAACCACACTGCTATATCCTGCCTAGTTACTCTAACCCCATTGTGCTTCTGTCATGTCTCTGTCAAATGCTGTCATCCCCCAGGGCATATTTTCTTTCCCTTTTTATTGTCCACCCTGGGGCTACTTCTCCGCAGGCAAAGTTAAGCAGCCTTAAAAAGTCATGACCTCACACTCACCTTTCTCCTACCTTACAGTTCTATGATCTTTTATTTATTTTATTTCCTCCTCTGCCAGCCCACAGTTGACCATTCGCTGCCACCAGCTGCTCTTCTCATTCACCAGGTCTACCAGACTCACCTTAGCCTCCCCCATTTCAACCATATCCAGGTCCAGAGCTGTCGAGATCAAGGATACTAGTGCAGCATCATACTGCTAAAGGGCTAGTATGCCCTATGACCCACCCTCCCACAGCAGCCTTGCAAACTCTGCAGTGAGTGCCTTAAAGTGTTGCAGACACCCACTGCAGAGTTTATGACTTGCAGGCTGGCGCACACCAGGCTGTTAATGGTGCTATTGCCGCAGTATTAGGCAGTGTCCTTCTCCTCAGATTGAGTACACACTCCCCTCCTCCCCCTGCCAGTTCATTCCAGTACCTGTGATGCCAGTCAACTAAGGTTCAGCTGAGGTGCAGACAAAATTTATTTCAACTGCACCATGGATTCAAGCCATATGTGATGCCTTTTTGAGCTTCAGTGGTCCACACACTTGACCCTGTACTGATCCTTGTGTTCAATTTGTGCCTATTGTCCCTATGCAGCTAATATTAAAAAACAACATTAATTTCTAGGTCTAAAAATGTTAGTGTTTTCCTGGGTCCCTCTATTTTATCCTCTGCCAGTGAAACTGCTAGCTTTTTGTATACCTTTTGAAATTACTTTACACTAATGTCTAGAGCTTACTTGTCATACCACACTATCAACCAGTCATCCAGATAATGAGTCCTTCTACATGAGACTCCCTTATTGAATAAAGTACTGTACATCTTGAATGGCACACAAGCCTATGTGTGACATCTGGGCCTGGTCTTACAAAGAATTCACCACAAAATGGCATCCCTAGTGTACACCTCTTTCCTTCTGAATGGATAATTAGTGCACTGTTGCTTTTATCTCAGGCTTAGCTAACATGGGATCCTGTAGAGTTCTGACCCTCTTCATCCATTGATTCTTTTTGTACCTTAACTTCATTTTTGTTGGTGCGGTATTTGTCATGGATATCCCTTATGGGAATGATAAACTTCAAAACAGTCTATATTCCCAGGTCTTTTCTTGGGGAACCAAGCTCAGTGGCAAAGGGGAACCTTTTCAGGCCAAAAAGGAGAGAATGTCAAATGAGCCCATCACCTCTCCCTGTCTTGACTTCCTTATACAGTATCTACCATCCCCACCCTTCTCTTTCTTTAGATGATTTTAAATTCCCATACCTCCTTCCCATTAGGAGCATCCAGCAATGGTGAAAATTCCTGCCAAAACCTTTCACCAAGTAGGATGCTTTATTCTGCCTTCAATATCCTTGTCATAAGTGCTTTAAAACTTCAATTTTTCTGGGATACAGATCTCAGAATGTTTGAATCATTCCACTGGTTAACTGGAAAGCCTTTCTTACAGCAAAGGCTCCCCTGCCTTGCCAGTTGTATCTGCTGGGTATCGGCCCACACAGCAGAGCTGTAACTGGTTCATGTATTGCCCAGTGCCATTTCGGAGTCTGGCAACTGTCACAAGTAAGTTGAAGAACAAAAAAAAACAAAAAAAAAAGAAAAAGAAAAAAAGTGTCCATTTCAATCTAACTAGCACTACAAAAACTCAGAAGCCATCCAGGTCCAATTTCTGTTCCCCTCAATTTCAAGATGAAGAACAGAAAAAAAAGGAAAGGGGCTGCTGCTGCTTTTGAAACTGAGGCAAGCTGCTTTCTGCGTTAGTTTTTTTTTGCAGGGTAGACAAGCCTGCCGCACCCATATAGCACCCCCCCCCCCCGAAATGCCATAAATTGTACATATGTACTCCATAAAATGGACAGAAAACCTTGGAACGTGTTTCACCAGCTTGCATAATACAACATATCGCAAACTCACTCACAGTGACATTAAATTTATGACCTAAAGACGCTCAGTTTCCAATACTTCATTGACATGTAACTATGGAGTTGGAGATACAGTGTTTGCTATTAATTGTAAACATTATTATTGTAAACATTTCTAATGTATGCTGGACACAGTTTATTGATTTATTTTATTCTTTACCACCAGAGGCAATCAGCTACAACAAATTAAGTAGAACGTAACTTGTCTGCATAAAAAGGAATTTTAATGCAACTTAACAACAAGCAGTTACCTTTCCAATAACAACTACCTAAGCCTACCATAGCTGTTTATTTCTTAATATAATTATTATTGTAATCCATACTTCATAAGCCAAGTACCATATAAGAACCGTGTTCTAGGTCCACAAGATCAACAACAAACAATCAGTAAACATAAATCTGCATTCTGTTTTCAGCTTTATGTCAACCCTTAGATATCCTTATGGTAAGTCAAATCCGTTGACACCAAAGAAAGATAAATCATTAGAATTCTCAACATTACAACTGCTCTGTAGGCCTTGCCTCTTACTGTAAGTAGGCAGAATGGACAAAGCTCACAGACACAGTTCTTCCTTTTTTGCCTGTTCAGAGAGGTCAGGCTACCAAGGTACCTATCCTGTCCTTTCCTATCATATTGCCTGCCTCTTGTGGGATACATAAAGCTGTATCTCTCTAACTAGCCAAATAAGGGCATGCAGTATTCCCAGCCTTGCCTCTACCTACCACCACAGGACTGCCAGTTGAGCCTGGAGAAAGTAGGAGGAGAGCTCAGGACAAAGTTATCTGTTGATAAGCTACCTTTTGGCACCTAGTTTATACACAAACATCACTGAGTTGTCTGTTTTCAGTTGGAGGACTCCTGCAGGGATAATGCTTTTACATCTCTTTATTTCAAGAAGCACAACAAGCGTTTATTTTAGGATCATAGGCATCATTACCTGCACAGGAGACAATATTCCCTCAACAGTCAGGTCTCTGAAATGTGCTCCTAATCTGAAGGCATCTGTTATCATTTAAGCTTCAAGGTAAAATAAAAAAAAAACACTTTTTAAGATCTGAGTTTACCATTAATAAAGATCAGTTCAGTTGGCCACGGTGGTGCAGGGGTTAGCATTGTCACCTCACAGCGAGAAGTTCTCCGGTTCAGTTCTCAGCTGGAGTGCCTTTTGTGTGGAGTCTGCATGTCCTCCCTGTGGTTGAGTTAGTTTTAAAGATATGCAGGTAGGTGTGTGTGTGTGTGTGTGTGTGTGTGTGTGTGTGTGTGTGTGTGTGTGTGTGTGTGTGTATGTATGTGTGTACCTTCTATGAATACTGGGCACTGGGCTGGCAACTCGACACCATAAAAACACCACTGCCAATCAATCTGTGGACTGGTGATCTGCTGTGTTGACCCCTAACAGGGAAAAGCTGAAAGACATTCCTAAATAACAGTTCAGTTCCTTTACCACAGCTGAGATCTAAGAGAAGATTCATTGGGCCAAGTACAGCACCTGCACAGGAACAAAAAATAAGAAACCAAAAGCTGATTGCAAAATGTGAAGATAATGTTGAAACTTCCTCATGTGTAGCTTTGCAAGGGACATGGTAATTATGCTGACTAACATGCAGCTTTGAAGTTCCAGAAGAGACCTCACAGACATTTCAGATTGACTACCTATTGACTGAAGCCAGGACATCATTTGAGAAATCATGTGAGACAGAATGTCTTCCAGAAGAGATGAACCTATTACTTCTACCAGAAAACTCTTCACTGAATGGCAGCAAATCACAATATGCCTTCTGTGCTCAGTTGTGACGCACTGCAACCCTCACTGGGTCAAATTGTTTAGAAAATGGAGAGATGGGGTTTCACTTAATTTGATATAACGTGAGCCTCTGATACTTGATAATTCAGCAGTCTTCTTTTAATTTTATGAATTCCATTTCTTTAGTATCATATAAAATGCTAACTATTAATACTTTTTTGCTTTGGAATTGCTAATACTGACAGTAGAGCATCTACCTGTGTTTCCTAATGCATTTTAAAATACTTTCCACCATTTAACTGCATTAATCTGTAATTCAGTATTTAATTCTGTAATTTATTAAATCGTAACGGTCTTTATCCTGTTCTGTGCCTTGCATTCAACCTTGTGTCTGAAATTGGATTGTCTTGAAATAGTACATTGCTCCAGTCAACAAACATTCAATAAAAATGAAAAATAATTCTGTCAAGGTTTCCAGCTGCCCCATTACTGCAGAAGCTGTTAGCCTTTATCGAGAGGCATTGCAGTATATTGTTTGTGCAGAGTTAACAGTGTAGAATACAGTCACAAGAACAAAAATGCCATATCATTCTGTTTACTGAAGCCTGTCACAGTCTCAAATGCACTCTACCAGCTCTGGGCTGAGAACTTGCAGTAAATAACAGCCTTCTTATATACCATTCATACTAGTTAAAATTGTGCACTTATAAGAAAGTGGTCAGGGGGGCTGCTTAGAAAAGCAAGGTCCTCTAAGAATTAAAATGTAATTTTTGTTTTAATAATGAAAAGACCGACCATCATGATGAACACTGATTAATCTTGATTTACTATATCTGAAGTACTTCTGCTGTTTTAATCGTATTTAAGCTGTACTGCAGATCAGCTGGTTGTTTGTGTTTTTACTACATTTTAAATATTTAAATACCAATATTTCTATATATTTCTTGTTTGAAAAGTAAATACTCACGCAGTGCATGATGTAATGAAGCTACAACAGTGCTGGCTTGGTGTTGTATATACACCTCGTAAAATACCGTCACAAATAAAGGAGTAAAATAGAATGACCTGGTTTGGTAATCGCTGAGATGAAGCAAGGAACTGCAGTGAGGTCATGTGCCTCAGGACCAGTAAAAAATAATCGTCAGACTCCACCAGTCTCCTCTACCTTTCATATCATCCATTATGGGGTAAATAACTGTCCTTGGAAAATAAGTTGCAAAGCAAGTTGTTGTAGGGTTATTTTTGTAAACACATATATGTTTAGGTAATTTATTTAGTTGTTTTTTGATTTTGAGTCTTCAACAACAATTCTGCTACCTGTGGTACCATTCTGTTTAGCACTGTGGAATCAGCCATGCTTTTTTAGCTTAGTTTTCATGTACTTTTTGTAAATGAGAAATGCACCTTGGGCTTCATGTTTGTCAGTCACTTCCAGGCTTGTAGATGCTACCTTATATGCTGCTCTGTGTTTTACTTCTTAGTCATATTTGCTGTTGCATCGGTAATAATTACTGTGTGACAAAAATGTATACTTTAAAGATATACATATGTCCTATTCCATTTTTATCACTCTGTCGTACTAAAGTGCAATTTTGTGTTTTAGCTTTCAGTGTTATTAATAGTGCTTTCTGGTGTCTGCTACTTGTTTAAGTCCATTTCTGCCATTCCCATTTTAACTTTCAGTTCTGCACTGAAACAGCAACTATGCTCCTACATGTTCTGTGACTGAGGTAGCTTGGTTATCTACCAAAGGTCCATTCCTGTTTTCCATACCTGCTGATGTAGGAGTACTTTTCAGACTCATGTAAGGCAAATGGTGACTTTTATTAATGGAGGATAGGTAAATTAAAATGAGAGAGAAATGTTCTCTGAAGCAACAGACGGAATTTATTGACAGCACAGTTTAAGTGAGTGGAATTAGTTCATACTTGCAGCTCCTAGATGCAAGCTTTGAATGCACATTAGGACAACATGGCTCAACTTGCTTCCTCCTCTTTTAATTTAATAATGAATAGGTCCTAACTAACCTGTTCTATTTCTCCAGACATGCTCTCTTTTTGAAGGGATTGCCTTTACACTACATTACATTTGTCATGCACATTCTTAAAATCTGTTACTGTTTTAAATTAGTAAGCTGAACAGGAAGATTGTACAGTTGTATTGTCCCCCCACTGTGAAGCAATGGTCCAGCCTAGAAAATCAGTACTTCCTCACATTACCTCCAAGTCTAGTCTTAAGATACACAGGAGACTGCGCATGATCACAGAGGGAAAGAAGCGTACAAGTGAAGCAGTGGTGCCAGAATAATATATGCAAATAATATATTACAGCTGCAGAATTTGAAGCAAAAGTATTTGTCATAAGAAGCATTAATATCTGCTACTATATTTGTTTATTCATTTGCTAGGCAACCAGATGAGTGCACCAATCACAGCCAGCCATTTTTAGACAAGGCCATATGTTATTGTTTTTGTTCTTAACTGAATTGTTTCTTTCTGCTGCTTCTGGATTACAGAAGAATAAAGCAAGGTTTGTTGTAATGTTTCCTTTACATAAACTTGAGTGCTGGGATTTGTCTTAATTGCCTGAGACATCAGAATGGCTGGCCCTGATGCACACACGACCTTGATCTTCTACAGACTTGCTTTTTATAGTGTGCAGAAAAAGTAGGCAACATAGTGAATGCAATCTCTCTCTCTCTCTCTCTCTCTATATATATATATATATATATATATATATTTTTTTTTTTTTTGCTTACTGAAAGCAGAACAATATCTATTTTTTCTGAGGAATGTCTATGCCTTATGTCAACATGAATTCTTTTCAAAGATGACCATATTATGTGTTTCATTAATTAAATATTTCTGTAAATCCATGCTACAACAATGATAACATTCTACATGTGTACCATGTATTCAGTGATAGTTGGCACTGTGGATAACATTGGGCAGTAAAAGGACAACTCAGAATAGCCTTAAAAACTAAATCATATTCAGTTTAGATAAAAGAGCTAATTACAACAAGTATTAGTGTGAACAATGATATAAGGAATATTAAGTTTTCTGGTGAAGCACACACCTTACGTTTAGTTAACAGAATTATCAAAAAATATCAACAAAATGTATTAGTGATACCAGAGGCAATCATTTTTTTTGGCTGATCATAAAAGGAAGATGTGCTTTCTGCAAGGGGAAATATAGTTCACCATCATTTTGACTTGTTTAATAGGAAAATGTTGGAGTAAGAATTGAATGAATATAATTTGAGTGTCAAGAGACTAAGCAGTGTACATTTACAGCTGCAATATTATAATATCAAAAAGCATAAAAGAGTGCATTGTTTAGAGGAAAAAGTAGATATAAAGAAGGAGAAGTGATCTTTACTTACAAACACTTCAGAAGTCCTTTTACATCTTTTTGCAGAAAATCCTTAGAGTTGAACTAGCCAGCCTAGGGGTAGGTTGCAGTGCAGCATCGACTACAGATTGAATGGCCAGGCTAGGTGACATACAAGATCTTTGTAAACAGATCATATCCTGAAAAAATACTTTTAACAGTTGGGAAATATTGGCTTTCTTTATTTGGATCACTTCTTGTCTTTGAAGGTGACAAAGACCATTTCTCTGGCTGTAATAAAAAGATCCTTAGTATGACCAGTATCTGATGATATAAGAGTGAGAGATACTATGCATGGGTTGAAAAAATGATAGGAATATCTGGTAGTATGGATGATAGGTAATATTGTGTCACCCAGGCCTGTGTTGACAGCATTACAAACAGAAAACAGTACAACCAGCAACAAGTATTTTCTTGTCCATACCTAGAGTGAAGACATTTTTATGTCAAGATAGAGCTAAATCACCTGGCTTGCTGAGGAAGAATTGGCAGTCATGGTTAATGAAGCTTTGTGGAAGGATTTAGTAAGTGGTCAATAGTTTTTTTTTTTTTTTTTTTTTTTTTTTTTGAAATATTGCATCTTAAATGTATTGCAAAAATGCAGAATATTGCAGGATCTAAAGAAAAAAATAGTAGAAGCCTGTACAATGGTGGAAGGTACAAATCAGAAGAGAAATGTGCTGTGAGATGAGGTACATGCATCAGATACAATTATTTAAATTTCACGAAAGTTAATAAGGAGGTATACAAAAACACAAAATACATTTGAGATAGTGGATCTACTCTAGAGCAAGAACTTTTACCAACAGAATGCAGAATGTTTTCTGACTATAAAACATACTAGGTGGATTCCCATATAGATTGCTTTATTCACTGCTGGAGATTTTGACTTCTCTGGAATTCCTTTTTAATTTGTAAGCAACTTTGTATGGCCTTCCCCCTGTGCCAATAATAACCTTAACCCAGCTCCTTCTCTAGGTTTACACCTTTTATTACTAGAACCCTTTCCCTCACAGCACCATAATGCATGAGTACATGTTATCCCCTCAACAACCATACATGCCCAACAGCAAATCGATCTACTTGCATAACATTTATTCTAATGCTAACCTTCCAGCACTTGCTATAATACCATCTTGCAACTCTTCACAACCACCACTTTTTTCAGTCAAATCTTCATTTTCCTACATACCCCTTATCTACACTATATAAAACGTTAATATAAACTTGTGATTCACACAAATAAGTATACACTAATTTGTGTATTGTGTCATGTGTATACTCAGGAAAAACGATTCCACCAAATGAATATTTTACCTTTAGAGTTGCAAAAATATCTATATATCTATATTTATATCTATCTATGTCTCTCTCTGTGTATATATATATATATATATATATATATGTTTATATATATATATATATATATATATATATATATATATATATATATATATATATATATGGGTCTACTTTACTTACCCAAATGGCCACAACACCAACTTTCAATTTGCCAAGATGAAAGGATCGACAAACTAGAAGACTAACATCCAGAACATCAACATTCCACTCAAGGTAAGTAACTGCTTGACCACCCTATTGAACTTTACCCCTTACCCCCATGGTAGTGTGATCTCAGAGTTGGTATATTTAGTTAGGGGGTGTGGGGGCATGGGGAGGGGTGAAGCCCCACCACATGGGTGGGTTTAATTTTTTTCGATTTATTTTTTTTTTTGGGGGGGTGGCCAAGCTGTTACTTACTTCGAGTGGAAAGTCGGTGTTCCAGATGTCAGTCTTCTTGTTTTTTGATCCTTTCGTCTCGATGAACTGAAAGTCAGTGATATGGCCATTTGGGTAAGTAAAGTTGACCCTTATATGTATATGGGTTAACTTCACTTCCCCTAAAGCTCATTTGACTGACATTCATTTAACTGAGACCAAATGACTGACACTTCACTTCCCCTAAAGTTCACTTCCCCTAAAACTCATTTACTGGACAATTATACTGGCAGTGTATAGAGCAATGTAAGGCAACTAAAATGAATATGTTATTTTCCCCACTGAAGTGCAACCCTAGTTGTCATGGTCAGAAAGTACTATTTTGACAAAATGAAGAATATGTTAAATGCTGTCAAGTCATATAAGAAAATAGTAGTGAATGATGTACATAGGATTGGAGGCAGAATCAAGGACACACTACATGAGAGTTTAACCATGAGAAGTATAGACCTTGATTTATTTAAATATTTTATAACAGAAGGCCCACTTATACCTACCATACAAGGCATACCGAAAGTACATAAGAATCCCCTAGACCCACCTATGAGACCTATAGTTTTTGGAAAAGGATGGTGCATGGAACTGATTTCAATATATTTGGAAAAAATATTGAAACCTTATGTTGAAGAAAACCACCTTACTCTAAGTGACTCTAAGCAGTTTTCGCTAGAGTTATACCAGTTTTATGAAACTAACAAGGATTTCAGGGGTGTCATCATGATAACCCTAGATGTGCAGTCACTATTTACTGTTATTGCCAATCATACAGGTGTAGAAATGTTACAGAGTTACTTGAGGAAACATACATCACTCAGTGCAGGTAAAAGAGATATGGTAGCCTTACTAATGGAGATCGTTCTGGAGAATAGTGTATTTATATTTGACACCCAGTTATATCTCCAAACACATGGAGTATCCATGGGCACCCCATGTGCAAATAGTTATACTAACATAGTGATGGCAGTATAGGATGAAGATTTCATAGTAAATGGTGACTTCAGAATGTATGTAAAATTTTACAGACGATTTGTAGATGACCTCCTCTTCATTTCGGAGGGCCCTCATGAAAAACTTTTACAGTGTGTTGAATATCTTAGTCATACATCTGATTTTCTAAAATTCATGATGAAACACACTGCAAAAACCATAGACTTTCTGGATGTGACCATTAGCATTATAGACTAAGGAAAAGTAACCACAGAAATTCATAGAAAGGAATGCTATAAGAACACATATATACATAGAACAAGTATGCATCCACAGCATATATCTGATAACATTGTAAAAGGACAAGGGATGCAATTGTCTAGATTATGTGCACAACAAAGTAATTTCAAGGAAGAAATGCTACTTTTAGAAGAAAGATTTACTGAGTGAGGCTACCATGTAGACAAGGTCGACACAGTATTAAATCATGTAAGGGATAACAGAACCACAAAAGGAAGACCATATTTCACCCGAATGATGGGGACGGATGTTATTAGGTCACAGAGAAATGGCAACAACAAGGATAGGCAAATGGGTGAGCATAGTTCTAATTCATTAAATCATACAGATGATACATCAAAATGCTGACATGAAAATATCATGCAGCCCAATAATAGGGAGGAGAACTTCAATTTGGGTGGCCAAGTGGGGAACAACAGTTTGAGAGCTCAACAAGTTTATGGGAACATGACTTACATGGGATGGGCAGAAGAAAGGGGATTTTGCATTGATTTCATTGAATTTCAGTGGTATCATACTAACTTGTAAAGGTTTTAATATTTTTAATTCCAGTCAGATCAATATTATTTTACAGCACTTTTCACCATTTAAAAAAGGATTTAAGTTTATCCCTACAAAATAATTTGGTATAATCCATTCATTGCTTAAACTTAATTTTTTCACTAAGTAACTGAACTTAGCAGTACCTTATAACATTGTAAGCCTGTATGAAATGCAAGTTATCGATACTTTGAAAAGTAAGAGTGTTTTCAAACCTTCCACCCACCCTATTATCCAAACTTTTAACAAAGCCTGCAAGAATAATTTATACCAATATTCCACACAAAAAGGAATCTTCATAGAGTAAGGGTAATATTAGACACTGTTATTAGAGATAAGTCAATATGAATTAAGAAACCCAATAACCAAAGTGGTATTGTATTATTTGAATCAACAGATTATTCAAGCATTATGTTTATCTTGAAGGATGATATTGTTTATACCCAGACCTTCAGGAATCCAGTTAATACTGCTTTTAGGATTATAAATTTACATCTAGATGTCAGTTTGATCCAAGGGCTACTAAGACCAGATGTCTATGATTTTTTTTAAAAATTTAAATCCCACAATCTCCCTTGTATATGAAATCCTCAAAGGGCATAGAATGTGAAAGAACCTTCTTTTAGATGAAATGTGGCCACTAAGGGGTCTAAAATTTACTCCTTAGTAGTTTTTATAGTTAGATTTAAAAATCAGTCTTTAGCACACAATTGCATATATTAAAAGACTCATGAGATTTTTTAGGACTGCTATAGAGGGATTTTTTTGGGATATTAATGTCATTTGTTTATCTACTGATACTGTTGATTTGTTTACATGCATTCCATGGAATGGGGGTTTATTGTTATTTAATGAAAGCCTTTTAGAAGGCAATGTCCATCAAGGAAATGAAGTCAATTTAATTGTGGATTTTAAGGGGATCATTTTGGGTACCAATTATATTTATTTTGTAGGAGAGATTTGCAAACAAATTAAAAAAGAGTAGGATTGGGTGCAACTTATGTTAACATGGTTTTAGTCAGTTGGGAAATTAAACACATATTCCTTAACTTTATTTAAGGTATTTGGATGAGATATTTATATTATGGATGGCTCAGTCGATCACACTGATGATTTTATCGTTTATATGAATTGTGCAACTGATTTTTTTTTTAGATTTTCTTTCAATTTCAATATGCTAGCAGCAAACTATCTGGAAGTTAATATTAGGCACACTAATATCTTACAGGAAATCTACCTTTAGCAATGACTGTTTATACAGTCATAGTTTTTATCCATTTATTAGTTACAGTACAACATATTACACTTGACTGTATGGTTTCCTCAAAAAGGTACTAATTGAAGAAATGAATAAGTTGATATGTTTAGAGATAGAGGTTACCACAGACAACTGCTTCTTGAATTAGTAATGATGTCCTAAGTCAATGGAATGAATGCTATCAACTCCTATTAGTGATTGATAGAAAGGACAAAACCATTCACAATAAAGGGTATGCTACAAAAAAAACTATTGTTGCACAACAAAATCAAGGTTTTTGTATGGTGAAAAATATAGGTAAGAACATTTGGAATGTCTTAAAATAAATTCACTGTTGATACTAGGTTCACAACACAGTTTTGATTATAAGATAGTCAGCATCTTTAAAACTATTTTAGAGAATAAAAACACAATAACCACTAATGACAGGCCAAGTAGAGGCACTGCAAAATCTGGCTGCTTTAAACAATGCTAGTACATATTGAAAGGTGATACATTTAAACTGGGATATAGACAAGATACCATAGTTGATTCACATGGTGGAAATATTATAAGTAAAGGTGCTGTCTATGTTGCAAAGTGTTCTGGTGGTCCAGGGTTTTACACTGGCAAAATAGAAATAAAAACAGTAATAGTGATTTAATAATAAATGTTGTGGATTTAAAAAAGTAAATGATAAAACATAGGAGAGGGAGTTGGGAAACTAAACTTGAATATAAAAAAAATTGTTTCAGCAGCTTAAATTGAATGTTTTCCATCTCTGGGGTTTGAATGAAAATTTTTCATTTCTTTCAGTGTTGAAGCTCATGGTTGTAAAATTGTGTTTTGTTTTATAACAGCATTAGTTGTATTCTTAAATGTATTCCCAGATTGCAATGTTTAACAATAGTTTTTTTTTTAATGTGACAAAACAATCTAATTATACTTATAAAATCCAACAGAGAGGTATGTGACAAAACAACGGCACTGCAAAAACTGCTTGAATAAGAAGTCCTTTTATTTGAAAATGTACTGAATAAAACACACAAAAAACATAAGCGCTTTCACAGTGTATCCCACTGCTTCCTCAGACATATTTACAGAAAGGCCTAGCAGTTCCATTTAAATACTCCTGTTGTAATCAATCAGTTAATTAAGTTAAGCTAGATCATCCTTCCTTAAACGTACATACATAAAAACACTTTTGGATAATATGAAAAGTGCTTTAAAACATGAAGGTGCTTTAAAATATATAATTTAAAAGATATATAGAATATATATAAATAAAGATGATGATTATATATAGAAAAACTTTTGATATAAATATATAAATGCAATTAAATAAGCTTAGATGTTTTTACAAAATACTAAAAATGCATGCTTATATATGAACTTAAAAGCACATTCACAAGATATACTCAAACAATATAGTCTGGATTAATGTCTAAAATTTGTATTAAAATCTGAAAAACAGTGACATGTTTATATAGGTGATGTGATGGATAGATAGACCGAAAGAAAGTTATATATAAAGAGCATTACATTTTTACATCACAAAAGTTAGCATCATGAAAAAGGACTGAACATACTCCATGAACTAAATGAAACGTATGGATATATATATATATATATATATATATGGATAAAAGCAAAGTATAGAAATATATACATAAGAATATATATATATATATATATATATGTATATATACATATACGCATAAAAATGTAGAGGACATATATATAATAAAATGTTATAAATATATGTAAAATGTGAACTATAAAAACAAACTGAGCATAGATGGAGCTATTTTCTAAGTGGTCTAGCTTGCAAAATGGGCCTCATAGTGACCATGTCATTAAGCCCACTGCCCACATCTGCCTTTAATCTTAGTATCCATCTAGTCTCATTGACTTCAGTCCTATTTCCAATGTCTCATAACCTGTTAGTAATCTTAGTGTTCTCTATCATATGAAACTTAAAAGTATGCTGTGCTGAGGTATTCATGACAAGTCTGGTTACAGCACTGATTGGAAGCTGTTTCTGTATGTCATACAAATGCTCTCTAATTCTAAACTTGAACTTTCTGTCTGTTTTTCCTACGTAGTAGGCCATGTAGGTCACACAGTAAGCTAGATATACCAAATGTTCCATGTCACAGGGTTCTTCTTCATGAAACCAAAATGTCCTCTTTAGATCTGAATGTAAAAAAATGATTAGATACATCAATAAATTTGCAAAATTGCAACTGTTGCATATTTTTACCCCTTTACCAGTATTAAATAAGGGGGGTGTGGGACACAGCCCCCCACATTGGGGGGGTGGGGGGCGTAGCCCCCACATTATGCCAATAGTTTTTACTAAAGATATATATTTAATATTCTCACTCCTGGGCTGCACTGCAGTGGGGCAGGGGCTATATTCCATTTTCGACCAAATGAACTTCGACCAAGTGAGCTTTCAGTCAAGTGAGCTTTCAATGAAGTGCAATGCCTGGTATCATTTTTGACTAAATGTAATTCGACCAAATGTATGGAATCCATATATATATATATATATATATATATATATATATATATATATTTTATTTTTTTTTTTTGAAACATTGTGACCATTTAATGAAATCACAGCAAAGCAGCACATACACACAAACCTAAGACAATTCAGCGGATACATGTTTTATTTAATATTTTTCAAATCTATGTAATATTAGAAGAAACTAAACCAGATGAAAACCCATGCAGCTACAATAATAACTGTGGACTAAGTAATCAGTCAAGGGTCTTGGAGCCAGTAGGTCTCCAGAAGCCATGACATTATACATGCTCTGAGGTGCATTTTAGGGTTGTTTTTCAACCTTTTGATCCAATGATGAACAAAAAACATGAGTAAGGAAAGAAAATCATATTTCTCTTCAATAGTGCGTTTACTCGCATTATAGTAATATACTCAACTATCCCTCAGTGCAGCATAGTAACTGTGAAATAAATTACTAAATTAAACCAAGGTGTCTTGGGCAGCTAGGAACCCAGAAGCTATGGGGTTATAGATGCTGTGAGGTGAATTTTACAGATATTATCCAACTTTTGGTATAATGATAACCTGAACAAAAAAAAAGGGTGAACAAAAAGAGTAAACAAAGACGTTCAATATTACTTTTCAGCTTTGTTCTTTCCTGAATCATTTCAGCACACCCTAGGTAGCGCCAAGGGTGAACTGTAATAACTATAGGAAATGTATTCAAATTAAGTTGGGAGTTGGGGTAGGCACCCAGAAGCCATGGTGCTTATAGATGCTCTGAGCTGCATTGTATAATTAGTTTTCAACCTTTTGGTCCAATGATGACATGTACAAAACACATCAACAAGGAAAGAAGTGCAGTTTTTATTTATTTTTTTCCTTTCAAGTAAGAAATAAATTATGTCTGACAAAATAACAGTTCCTAATAAAATGCTTGCAAGGATGCATAACATCACATGCCCCCCCCCCAAAAAAAAAAGATAGTCACCTTATGTGTAAGCCTCTGATGTCACAATGGAGTAAAGGCATAAACTGCTACAATCACACATTCAAGTGGTTCCTGTTAAACATATATACAGCATGCTTCTTCACTCCCTACCCCTAAAAAAGACAGCTACATTCTGATGTCAGACTGGCAAAACTGAAAGAAGAAATGTAACACTGTGACACAGTTCAAGATATTTCTGTGAAATGCTTAAAACAGCAAGCCTCCTTACACCTAGTCCCAAAAAAATAATCACCCATTTGTGTCTGATCTGAACATGTATGGAAAGTGATGATTATAACAATCACACAAATGTATTGCAAATTGCTGCTCTTAAACAGTACACTGCTTCTAGATAAACTTTAGTGACCTTCTGTGCATACCTGTGTGATATGAGAGGAGGAATTTAAAGAAATAATGATCACACTGTCCACAGCACCTATACATGCTATAGTGAAATTCTGTGCACACCTCAAAGTGTTGTGTAAAAAAAATAAATAACTAAAGTAGTGATCACACCTTCCAAACTCCTCACACAACTTACAGCAACTTTTAGTAAACACCTATAAGAAGGGCTGGTTTTAGACTAAATAATGTTACAATACTGCGGTGGTGGTGCTGCGATAGCATTATCGTCTCACACTTAGACGTTGCCCGTTCTATTCTCAGTTAGAGCGCCTTCTGTGTGTCGACATGCGTGAATGGGCGTTCCTTCATTGAAGGTTGTGCATTAGGCCCAGCAAGTCAGCACATAAAAATCTACTGCCAATAATTAGCGGACCGGAGTTCCGCTGTGGCAACCCCTAACTGGGAAAAGCCGAAAGAAACAAACAAACAAACTGTGTGTTCTCACAGATAAAGTTTTGTGATTTTTTTCCTAAATGAAGACATACCGACATTGTCCTGAAAGCTAGGTCTCTCACAAGATGCACACACACACCGCACTCTGCATGCTCACCTACAGGCAAACTGATGGAAAACCAATTCATGACATCTTTGGGTTGTTGAAGGATACCAGACAGGATAAACTCACACAGACATATGGGGGGCATGCAGACTCCCCAGACAAGTCAAAGCCTTGAAATCAACCATCACTATGTCCTCTGAGATAGTAATGCTACTTGTTGTGTGCTATACTAATGATCATTACAAACATCCTCCTCTTGTCATCAAAGAGAAACATTTAGCATATGCAGTGCCAACACTTCCTAGAGAAAGGGAAATAAATGGTTAACTTGTTAGTCTTAAATACACTGCAACTGCCCCAACCATACACACACAAGCAGTAACCACAGCAATAGTGATTGTATACTGATTTTATCATGTACATTGGCTAACACTCATATGTTCATAGGTAAGTACCAGTCAATAAGTCCACAGACCATTGCAAGCCTAGTCAGAAAAACATTCAAAACTTCCCTCCTGCATCAAGGAGGGTAAAGCAAGAGAGAGAAGAGGAGAATTTAGGACTGTCCATCCAATTATCTAGATTTACCTTAAAGGTGGCAAGCATACTAATTTGTTTGACAGGTACTGGAAATCTGTTCCAGAGATAAGAGAAATGCTGGGATATAAATCTGTCATGCAGACATTTCTTATTTGTCTGTTGATAAAGTTTTAGCTTGTTTAACTTGGTATTTCAGGTAGCATTTGTTCTGTGAATGAACTGGAGGTCAAACAGAGTTCATCCTTCATGGCTTAAAAGCTGCAACCAAGCAAAGAAATTGTCACACCAGATCAGTGACTATTGTTTAACAGTAATCATACAACAGCAGGGGTAAGTCACTTGTATACAGAAATGGCCTCTGTACCCATTAATTACACCCACTTTATTGCGTACACCTCGGTTGTATGATTACAGAAAAGAATAAATAAATAAAATGTCATAATACATGTATTTCCTCTTACTTCACACAAATACACCCCATTCTGACAGTCACATCAGTAACTGTTTAAACTAACCAAACACCAAATGGATCAGTTGTTTTCATGCACAGGCAGGTCCTACCCCTACCCAACAGTTAGCCATTTCTGTGCACAGTTCAGAGGTCTTATTGGGATAAAAATGATAGTCATGTAATTTCAAACTTGTTCTTAAATTAAAGATTTCCAAGGTGCTTCATACAAATCATAGGTAATCCTACAAAGGCAGACCCATCAGCAAACAATAGTTAGTAATTTTCTTCCAGATAGTCCCAGCAATTTTAGCTAATTTGACTGATGTTACACTTTTATTACAATATGAGAAAGAATATGGGATAAAGCCAAAAAAAAAAAAACATTCCATGTTGTTCAAGTTATAAACAAAGGTATGGCATCTAGATCCAAGGAGGTCATTGTTCTACTGTATTCAGCATTCATCAGACCTATCACTGAGTACAATGCCCCTTTTTTATTTACCTAACCAGGGACTTCCAACAATTGGAACATCCACTGAGGTTCCTCACTAAAAGAATACATGGTGTAAGTAACACCTCCTTTGCAGGCAACCTCAACTTTATATCCCTGTGTTCCTTTTCCTACAGGTTGTTGAGGGGGATATCTATGCCTGGCATACAAGACATTGTCAGACCTCACCCAGATGAATCTCCTGTATATCCACAAAACAAACAGCATCAAAATTACCCATTCTACAGACTTAAACCTTGCCTGTGATATAAATAGGACCTGCTGAAGAGACAGGTATGTATCCCGGAGAATAACCCTTATTTGGAACAGAATTCCCATCCATGTAAACAGAGTTCCTTCCTAACCCAATTCAAGTGTAACTTGGACAGGATGGGGAACAAGAAATGTATCTGTGGTTTGGAACCTATATCTCTAATGGACACAGGTAGCCTGTAAATGGTTCATCTCCCATTCCTTTGTTTGTAAATGCTTCATTTCCCAGGCCTCTGCTTACACTTATCAAGGGTACTAGAATTTACCAGAGATTTGGTATGCATAGATAGGCTTAAAAAGGTCATTGTGATCGATAGCATAGTGCACACCTATGAACCTATGAAAACAAAGGCCCAAATCAGGGAGACATTTTAAAATATTGTTCTAACATACTTGAAGAGTTGATAAAATAAACAAGTTTGCATAGCATTCATAGAAACACAAATGACTGTTATTGTTTACTACAGTCATCAACATGATAAGCAGACACAAATATGATTTAAAATCAGACAAATTCTGTGGAATCAGTGACAGATGGCAGGAATCTGCCATGAATAAAGATATAGGGAACAGTTACCCTTCAGCATTATAAGGTATCAAAATAGCTTCCCAACCATTATAACAGACATCACAAACAAACTGTTAAATTCAGCCACTTTCAGTCATCTAACCAGCAAAACACTCAGTTTCATGAGACGAGATTAGAAGATCAATGCTCTTTAACAGAACTACTCACCATACCTCTCATACTCTTTGTTCAAGACATCTGGACAAACCCAACAATAATGGTTGGGGGGTGGGCAAAGTCCCAAAGCAGGGGCATTGTTTTTACCTATTACTCTAATCCAATTTTTTAATGTAATAGAGCATTAGGTTTTACACCAACATGCATTTTTGAAAAATATGAAGTATGAAATGTTAATATCTGCTGTTATTTACTGACTGTACTCCTCAGTGTCTCGCCAAGAAATAAAAAAAATTATAAAAGAGAGGGCAAAAATGTATGGGGAAAGTCAAGTGCATTCTGCAAAATTCTGGACAGTTGAGAGGTGTGTTCCTTACCTAAATTTTCTTATTTCATAAGTGATAATTCAATAAAGGTGTTTAAAAAAAAGATTCACTGAAAGTCACCAATTCATGCTATTTAACTGTCTTTACTTGCACACTTTTGCACTTATCATTAATTAGATAAAGATAGTTTATAAAATGGTAGAGGTATGGATAAACATGCTGATGTCTGGGGAAAAAGCCAGAAAGTGGTAGATACTAAAAACAGTAGAGAGGAAAGCTTCCAAATTTGAGTGCCCAACAGTTTCTGGTTTGAGGTGTCATCATTACCTGCCCTGGGAAAAATTGTGCAGTTCTGGTTTTTAGTTTTTGTTATTTTCATCTCACGAAAATAACATTCAAATATTTGGGCTTTCGAGCATGCAAAGTAGATCTGTGTATATATATTTGTGTGTGTGTGTGTGTATATACATACATATATGCATGTATGTAAAATGTATATATATATATATATATATATATATATATATATATATATATAATACACCCACATAGCTTATCTTGCTAGAGCTCCATATGCCTGAATTGAGAGTCTTTCTTAATCTGAATTACAGAGCTGTAATGCACTGGTTTTATTTATTTGCTAATCAGTATTCCACTGGTTTTATTTTTTTGATTAACAGTACTGCACTGGTTTTATTTTATTTTATTTTTGATTAACAGTACTGCACTGTTTTTATTTATTTTTTTGACTGAATTATTTACTTTTCTCTGTCTTCACTTATATATTTGCTGTCCTCTAATTGAACTTTAGTTTTTCATCTACCCAACTGCTCTTGTGTTCTTAAAGTTGGTGACTTTTGCTGTTGCCTGCCTCCTACTGTGAGTTTGTCGTGAACTCATCCCAGAGAGGAAACACTGGTCAAGCAGCTTCTGTGTTATCTGTTTGTCTCAAAGTGTGGCTTTGGAAGGGTCTTTTATCTTGCTGGTATGAAAAATATTACCTTTGTGTGAATTTCTGCTTATCCAGCTAGAGCTCCATTGTGCCTGACGGAGAGTGCTTTTTAAACAATCTGAATTACAGACCTACATAAATATATTTTTTGTACTTTATCAAACTGTCCAGTGTTTATCATCAGCACTGCACTGGTTGCATTTATTTGCTTATCTGTACTGCACAGTTTTTTTATTTTATTTATTTGCTTAACAGTACTGCACTAGTTTTATTTATTTGCTTATCAGAACCACGCTGGTTTTATATTTTTGCTTAACAGTAAAGTGTTCAATTGCATCTTTTCTGTTACATTTATTACTGTTTCTTTATAGCTTGTTTAAATTGTGTTTTTCTAAGCCTCTTAGTTTTGGTTTAAGCACTTGGGCTTTAGGCTTACCCCTTAGCTCTACCTGGCCTCTCTCTCAGATTCTGACAAACTTGGCTTGACAATTTCCTACAATTTCTCCTGCCAGTCTAGTTGATATGGGCATCCTGAGACAGTGTAGCAATTGCCTTATGCACACAGACAACAAACTACTACCAGCTAGGAACACAATTTGAGAGAGAGGCAATTACATTAGGAACCTAGAGTCTATGCTCTCTCCCTCACAGTATATCTGGAACTGAGAAGGTTGTCAACACAATCGCTACACCTCAAACACCACCCACAACTACACAACATACACCGACATATGTGGAGGTCCTCAACAAAAACATATACAAACAAAGGAGACCTCCGAGGCAAAAACACTTGCGCTCTCCACAGCCCTCCACACCACCATACCATGCATATTTCACAGACCAGTGTCTCACAACCACTAAGGCTTCACCATAAACCCAACATAGGAGACTCTATTGTGAGACACACAGACATGCCTCTCACCAGGCTGGATAAGGAGAAAGTCACGGTAGTTGTCTGTCAGGGGCCAGAATCTGCCACATCACACACGCACTCAAGCCTCTCAACAACAGGTACTGTTATGACTGTCATAGTCCATGTTGGTGTGAATGACTTCAGATGTACCTCCCTGGAAGATATAAACAGAAACATGATTAAACTCGCTGAATATGTGTCTCAGGCAGGCATGTCCCTAGCCTTAGGCAGCATTCTACCATCCCCCAGAATGATGCCTCAATACAAACAGAAAATGATTGACTTTAACAATTGGCTTAGTTTCTGGTGTCATTCCAGGGAGATCCAGTACCTGACATCCTGGAAGAATATGATCAACAGACCACAATACTTTGGCAGAGATGGCCTGCATCTATCTCTCTTGGATTTCAGGCTTCTGGCAAAGGCTCTTGCCTCCCCCATAGTGCCTTTTTTAGAAAAAGTGATGAGGTTAAAACTACCAACATAAAAATTTTAACAAAATGCAAATTAAAGGTCATGCTGCTAAATGCTAGGAGTCTAAACATGAAACTGCACTCATTGTAAGTATTCTTAACCCTGGAAAATGCTGACATCCGTGCAGTCACAGAAACCTGGTTCTAAGCTGCGGGGAGCACCCCAGCCATACCTGGTTACTCATCCTATCATACCTCAGACCCCAAATTGTGGGTAGTAAAGCCAAAGGAGGTGGAGTTTCAATATATATTAAAGACATACACACTTTCAGGCTGGTCAAAAAGTATGACATACAGGAGACACTCCAGGTGCAGTTAACCACTGACAAGACCCCTATACAAATCATAGCTAGCTACCGGCCCAAAATTCTGACTCAAGATGCCCAGTCTGCCTGTCTGGACCTCTTCAAATCTATTAAGATTCAACCCTTTACTCTGATCCTGGGTAACTAACTACCCAAACACAGACTGGAAGAACTACTCATGCCAGGACAGACATGTCCAGAGATTCCTCAATTTTGTCAATGCAAATGCTTTTGGACAGCTATTTGATACCCCCAGAAGAGGTGATAATATCGTCAACTTGGTATTACCACCATGAGTAACCACTGCAGTATCCCTGCAGTATCATCCTCCCTGGTAAGATCGGACCATAAAGCCGTCACTTTTGAAGTCGCCATCTCCTCCGACCCCCCTCTAGCTAGGGCCAAACAAAAAAACTTCCCCAAAACTGATTGCAACCTCCTGAGAGATGGTATAAACAGCTTCACAGCCCCCTCCCCCTCTCTAAAAACTGCTACCAGTATCCAACGCTATACCAAATCACTATACGAACATTTATATAGATGCATGGAATTAGAAATACCTGACAGAACTAAATCATCCTCCGCAAGGAAGAGTAAACCTGTCTGGTGAACATCTGCAATAAATAAAATCTATAACAAAAGAAAAAAATTCCTTTCCAGGACCAAGAAAGAGCAGGTGCCCAATTGGAAGCAATCTCGCCTTAGCCTGAACAAGCAAATAAGAGCACTAGTGAAATCCTCCAAAGCATGGCCACATTTACTAGAGACAATCATAAGGCCTTTTCACAAATGTTTGCAATCTCAAAGGAAGCACCCTGTTCAGAACTAGTGGTCAAGAAAATCACATATGCAAATGCCGCAGGTATAGCAAACCTGCTGGCTGAAAGATTCAGCAAAAAATTCACCATTCTGTCCCCTCATCAGTAAATCAGGACATTCCCAGTACCTGCCCCTTCCCCTTAAATCTAAGGATCAGGTCATCATTGCTCTCTCAAAGGCAAAAAATACAGCCTCCATGGGACCCGATTACATCCCAGGCTGCATCCTACATGAACTCAGGCAGGAACTTGCAGCACCATTAGGCACCCTATTCAACCAAATCCTGAGTACTGGTTTTGTCCCAACTGAGTGGAGGACAGCCACTGTCATTCCTTTACACAAAGGTGGAGTGTCTACCGATCTGGGGAAATTATAGACCCATCAGCCTAACTAGCCTGATCTGCAGGGCCATGGAATGAATTATCATGGACCTCATTAACAAGGACATTGGCAACCTCCAAACACTCAATCCCGCACAGTCTGGCTTCATCAAGGAGAGGTCGTGTCTGTTAAATTTGGTTGACTTTTTTGAGACAGTCACAAAAGCCATGGATGAGGGGAAGACAGTGCACACTGCCTACCTTGACCTGGCCAAAGCCTTCAACACTATTCCCCACTTGGACTTTTGTGACTTATTTAGAGTCATTGACTGAGTTTTTAAAATTTACAGTTCACTTGGCCTCTGACTCCATAGAATTTTTGAATATTTTATTAACTGCTGATGTTAGTAAGAGAATAAGTACCTCTTTACATCATAAATCTTGCTGGAGGAATGCTTTATTGAATAGAGGCAGTATGCATTCCCTCATATCTTTAAGAATGTTATAAAGAACCAACTTTTAAGAACTTCTAGACTTTGTAGTAGGGAGAGTGAGTTCTGAATGAGATGGAGATAACGATTGATAACCTACAAAGTATAGGGACATGGAGATTTCAAGGTTCTCAGTACATATTAGAAATGTTTGAACTGGAAGGGGCAGACCTTGGTTTTGAATAGGGGGGTCATGAATCCCCTATTCGTCAAGCCACTCCTTCCACTGTCAGATTACAACTGTTTAGCAGTGATTCTAAATGTAGATGGGAAATTATTTGTAATAATTAGAAGCTGCTGATAGTAGATGATAAAATAAGAGATATTGTGGGTGATGCACCCCATTTTTGTTCATAGGTTCATAGGCTGGTACTTGGCTATCGACCCTAGGGCCTATACAAGCCTAGCCATAACAATTCCCTGAATATTTCTTCCCACAATATTTACTTCCCTGGACCCATGACTAGCAGGGCTACTGACATGATCCCTGTGTGAATTTCCTATCTCCCATCCAATTGTCAAGGTTCCTTTTGAAGAAGGCCAAGGAGGCATTCTGCTTGACATGTATGGTTAGTCTATTCCAGAGTATGGGGTGTCTCTGGGTCAGGAACCTATCCCTCCAGCATGTTTTGTTCATTGTGATGACAAAGTTTTGATCCTTGGAGCATGTAGCTCTGAAGGATTGGATTTCTTTAAGTGGATCATGTTCAACAGCTCAGGGTTTGACATGGCCTTGTATGTTAAGCAGAGATTGCCTCTGAGTAGACGATATGCCACAGAGTATAGCTGGAGTTTTTTTTAGACAGCCAGCATAGGGCATCTGCTTTAGGCCTGTGATTATTTTAGTGAGGTATTTCTGCGGCCTTTCCAGCTGCTGCAGATGTCTTGTGAGGTACATACCAAAGGGGGCATTGTACTCTATAATGGGTCTAATGAGGGATGAGTACAGTGGGACAATGACCTCCTTTTTTCTGGATGAAAAGCCCTCAGTGATGAGGTGTGCCACATAGAAGGATTTTCTGACTGCTGTGGCGATGTGGTTATTGAAGGTGAGACCACTGTCCACCTGCGTCCCTAAGTCTCTCATCACACTTTCGGTGTTTAGTGTACTGCCACCTATATGGTAATGCATGGGTACATGGTTTTTCCCAAAGGGGATAACAGTACATTTCTTGGCATTAAGCTTGAGCCCATGGCTCTGGCACCAAGCATCTGTTTTTGTAACAGATGTTACAAGAGAAATTGTAATTTAAACAGCCTACATTGTCACAGATAGATACAAACTGAACAAACATGTTTGTGTAGTAATAAGTTTGGTACGTATCCATGTAGAAGATGCAAAGCTTGTAACTATATTAATAGGTCTAACATGTTTCAGTACCCTGTAACTGCTAGATGATATTCCCATTATGGTTATGCTTCTTGCACTACCAAAAATGTGATTTATATTGCTACATGTACTCACTGTCCATCTTTTTATATTGGTAAAACCAACAGAATGCTTAAGGATCATATCTTACAACACCTTAGTGAGATTCGTAATGAGATACAATGAAGTGCTTTGTCCCACCATATACAGATTTTTAGATGGCACAATTTTATATTTATGGTGCTTGATATTTATAAGATCATGCCCAGAGGTGGGATGTCCTTAATGTAGCAGAAGTTAAAGAAGTTCATTAGATTATTGATTTAAGAGCTGATGTTACACCTGGCTTGAATGGGGTGATTCTGTTGAACCCCATTTTGAAGGCATGGTGACTTTAAAATACATACATGTGTACTTCTGTTTAATTGGTTGCTGTTTAAGAGGCTCTGTTTTTATTAATGATAGTGCTTCATGATTGGATGTTGTAAGACACTTAAGTTCTTTTGCATGATTGAGTAATGGATCTGAGGAAGGAAGTTTATCTGAAAGCACTTATCCTGTTTTAGATTGTTTTAGAGTGTTATATTAAAATATATGCACTTTTCCATGGTAGTCCTGCTCTTGTCAATAATAATTTTTTCTGCTTTGGTTGTTGGTTCTACACTGGGTCCTTTGGTCTTATTCATGCTGTGTTTTGTCTTTATACACTCAGGCATAATAGATAAACTCTCTCAACTAGGCATCTAGTATGTTACCAGATGGGAAGCTAACTGCCTCACTGATAGAATCCACGTAGTCAAAACAGGGGAAGCCACCTCAAGCAATAGAACCGTATCGAGTGGAGTACCCCAGGGTTCGGTCTTGGGGCCTCTGTTATTTGGGATATACTTTTCTGAAGTGCAGGCCAAAACCAGTGGGCTATGGCTGACCAAGTTTGCAGACAACTGCAAGCTGAGCACTGTCATCAGTTCCTCTAGTGATGTGGACATCCTCCAAGAGGGTCTCACCCAAACAACTGACTGGTGCCAGGAACATGGCCTCAAGCTGAATACCAAAAAATGCATCATCATCCCCTTTGGAGAGAGTGACATCACCACAAACTATCACATTAATAACAATGTCCTAAGCATCCAATCAGTCGTGAGGGATTTGGGTACCCAAACTGATAGCAACCTGACTTTTTGACCACCATGTTGCTTCCATTGTACTGAAAGCTTTCTACATGGCCCACCTCATAAGTAAGGGTATCTCATCCAGGGACAAGGAGGTCATAACTTCCCTGTATTCTTCCCTTATACATTATTGAGTACAATGCCCTGTTCAGCATGTACCTCTCAAAGCACAACCAGCAACTGGGGAGACCACAGAGGTTCCTCATCAGAAGAATCCAGGGCCTCAAAAATTTACCATACACAGATAGGTTAAAAGCCCTATCCCTCTGCTTAGTTTCATACAGACTCCTCAGAGGTGACCTCTTTCTGGCATACAAGGCAATCTCGGACACTGCCTTGATGGGACTGCTACATATCAGCAAGTCAAGCTCCACTCGAGTAACCCGCATGCTTGGCCTCAACCTGGTCTGTGACATCAATAGGACTTGTTGGTAGGACAGATTTCCATCTCAGATACTACCCTATCTATGGAATAGACTCCTTCTCCACATTAAGCAGAGTACCTCTTTATCCCTATTTAAGCGCAACCTGGATAATTGGATGGGAAATAGAAAATACATCACTGGGTTTCCACCCATGTCCCTGCTGGACAAGGGTCAGTCATTACAGTCCACCAATATCAGTTAATATGCACAATCTCTACAGAATTAAAAGTCATGTGAATAATACCACATTTCAGTGTTTCATCTACTAATTCAGTGTCTGCTGCCCTTGAAGAATAAATGACCTATGCTACATTAGCAACAAACAAAAAAAAAAATTGGTAAGCTGATAAGATTGCAATAGGGAATGTCTGGCAAACTGACACCAGGTTCATAGTTACTAGGTATCTCATCCAAAGGAGACGCACTCAGGATTGCAGCACCCCATCCCCCTTAAAGTATACTGCAGTATCAGCTATCCATCTACATCATATTGGAGTAGAACCCACAGTCTTCTGCACCAAAGACAAGTATGCTGCCTGTTGTGCTACTAACAACCAACAGTAAACTTCTATTCCTTGAAACTCAAAATTCCTTGAAAATGCACTGAAATGCACAATTCCTTGAGAAGTCTGGTAGTTGGTGTAGAGAATTCAACAATTTGTTACCTGCAAGCAGGGTTTGAGCATGAGCAAGTTAACCAGCTTGCCATCTTAACTGGGCATTTCACATGCTTCCGCATGCATATACACACACACACACACACACACACACACACACACACACACACACACACACACACATCATTTCATGCTGCTGTTTGTTCTGCTTCGGTCCTCTGGCTGCTCTGTTCTGTTTCAGCCTTCTGTTCCTCGTCAACTTCAGTTTCTGTTCCATGTCACTGGGGACATCTACTTCCTGGACTACTCTGTGCTGAGGTTTCTGGGGCTTGCTGTTCCTGCATAAAGTCTTCCATGAGTCGTAGCCTGCTAGAGGTCCACAACCATGTCCCAAGACTATCACTCTACATTACTAAGTACCCTGGAAACTATTAAGATCCAACCCAACACTCTCATACTAGGTGACGTCAACCACCCTTCCATCAACTGGGAAAACTACTTATGCACCAATGCACTGGCCTAACGCTTCATGGACTTCATCAAGTCCAATGCCCTGGACCAGCTCATTCTTACCCCCACTAGAGGAAGCAACATGCTTGACCTGGTTATTACTAACATGGGCAACAGTTGCTCTACACCAATAGTCAATTCCTCCCTGGTTAGATTCAACCACAAACTAATCACCATGGAAATCTACATCTCAACCACACCCCCTGCAAAGGTATCCACCATGAAAAACTTCTCCAAAGCTGACTTTGGACTCCTAAAAACAAAGGTGGCTAACTAATGGAAAATAGATGCATGACTACTGAATCATACACCAATGCACTGTATGAACATGTACATAAATGCATGGAACTAGCCATATTCAACAGAACCAAGAAGTTCTCCTCCAAAAAAAGAAGCCAATCTGGTGGTCCCCTGGCATTAACAAACACTGCAACAGAAGGAAGAGACTGTTGCAGAAAAAGATGAAGTCCCAAGACTGGAAAAATTCCCTTATCAGTCGCAACAAAAAGTTGAGATCCCTCATCAAAACCTCCAAAGCCAGCTATGAGGGCAGAATTGCGACATACACTAAAAACAACCACAAAGCCTTCTATATATCAAGAATCTCCATGGCAATACCCAGATTTGCTCTGATTTACTTACCAATGGTACCTCCTGTACTGAGCCAACAGATATTGCCAACATACTGGCTGACAGATTCAGTGCCAACTTTACCCCTCTCTCTTCCCCTAAAGTGCCAATCTCAATACCGGAAGAATGCCATGCACCCAGCATTACTACAGCTCAAGTTAAAGCTGCATTGTCCAAGGTCAATAATACAGCTCCAATGGGAACTGCCAATATCCCTGGCTGTGTTCTACATGAATTACAAAGGGAACTGGCACCACGTCTGTGTGCCCTGTTCAGTCACAGCCACACCTCAGGCTTTGTCCCTGCAGAATGGTGCACTGCTACAGTCATCCCTCTCCATAAAGGAGGAGAAAATACAGGCCCTGGAAATTATCGCCCCATTATCCTGATGAGTCTGTAAGGCTATGGAGTGCATCATCCTGGACCTAATTAACAAGGATATAGGTAACCTCAAACTCTATATCCCACGCAATTTGATTTTGTGAAAGGTAGATCATGCCTGCTCAACCTGGTTGACTTCTTTGAGTCAATCACCAGAGCTGTGGATGAAGGTTAGGCAGTTCATACAGCCTACCTTGATCTGGCCAAGGCCTTTAATACCATTCCTCACTCTGGAAATATTGATAAACTTACCAAACTAGGCATCAACCCCTATATCATTAGGTGGGTTGCAAATTGGCTCACAGATAGAACCCACAGTGTGAAAGTAGCGGACTCCAAGTCAGACTGCCGACCAGTCACGAGTGGAGTCCCACAGGGATCAGTCCTGGGTCCTCTACTGTTTGGCATCTACTTCTCAGAAGTCCAGGCCAACTCTGTCTGACCAAGTTCACAAGCTGGGAGCCACTAGTAACTCCCCAAGTGATCCAGACATTCTACAGAAAGGCCTCAGTGAGACCAGTGATTGGTGTTTAAATATGGCCTTAAACTTAATTCCAAAAACTGCATTGTCATTCCCTTTGGAAAAACTCAGTTCTCACTAATTACCACATCAATGGGAGCCCACTGAACACTGAAGGAGTTATAAAAGATCTGGGGACACAGGTTGACAGCAACTTCTCCTTCGACTACCACATTGCCACTGTGGTCAGAAAGTCCTTCTGTGTGGCACATCTCATTACCAAGGGCTTTGAATCCAGGAAGAAAGAGGTCATCAGTTCTCTCTACTCTTCCCTCATTAGACCAATCATAGAGTGTAATGCCCCATTTGGTATGTACCTCACTAGATATCTGCAACAGCCACAAAAGTACCTCACAAAGAGGATCCTAGGCCTTAAACACATGTCCTACATGGATAGACTCAAAAAACTATAGATATTCTGTCTCATATCATCTACTAAGAGATGATCTCTGCTTGACTCACAAAGCCATGTCGCACCCATCTCTGTTAGAAATGCTACATCTAAAGAAATTCTAATCCCTCCGCACCACACACTCCAGAGACCTCAACCTCATTACCACAATCAACATAACATGGAGGGATAGGTTCATAACCCAGAGACTACCCATGCTCTGGAATAGACTTCCCACACATGTCAAGCAGACCAGCTCACTGGCCCTCTTCAATAGAAATCTTGATGAGTGGATGGGAAATAGAAAGTTCACCCCGGGAATCACTCCAGTGGCTCTACTTGATAGAGCCACTGGAAACTAATGTCTGGCGGCACAATTCCAGGGCACTTCCATGGGCTAAGCTTGTAAAGGCTCCAGGGCCAATAGCCTAGTACACACCTATGAACCTAAAGCCCTCCTGTGTTTTTTTTTTTAATCTCCCCCAAGCCAACACAGGGTAGTACAGTGGTGCAACAGATATTGTTGTTGCCTCAGAGTAAGAGGTTCCCTGGTTCAATTCTCAGCTGGGGTGCTTTTGTGTGTTGTTTGCATAGCCTCCCTGTGTTCATGTGAGTTTCCTCTGAGTGCACCGTTTTCCTCCCACATCTCAAAGCCATGTAGTAGGTGGATTGGACACTCTAAATTGGCCATAGGAATGAGTGTGTGTGTGTGTGTGTGTGTGTGTGTGTGTGTGGTGTGAAAGAACTACCACAGCAGAGCTAGCCACCTAGCAGTGTAAACCTTGGCTCTAGACGATTGTCATTGTTGAAGTGGCACCCCGACCCCATGTGCAAAAATAGGAAAAGGGGCTGTGGATGCATGGATGGAAGCCAAGACAGGCCCTAGGCAGCTGCTTAGGTTGTCTTGTGCTGTATATGGCTCTGTGCCATTATTGACAGTTTTGCTTGATAACTAGTTATCCAACAATACCCAAAAATGAAAGAGATAAACTTTTTCATCTGCCTGAAAATATCTGTACTGCAGATTAGAAGTCATTGGTTTGTGCAGTTTAACTGCCTTTCCTCCCACTTGCAATGCTCCACCATGTCCCTGGAGCTGCTGGCAGTTTGAAAAAAAAAAGAGAGACCAAGACAAGAATAATGAGATTGGGCCTGTTATCATTTTCCTCCAAACTTTTCGATTTTGAGATTTTTCTCATTTAGTTTGGTGGCTCTCTCCCTTCCCTCATTGGCTAGTATTTGTTAACTTGCTTGTAGACATTGGTTACATTTTAACCCGCTGTCATTATAAATGCCCAAATATTTAATGATAGAACTGTTTTAGACTGCCTATTAGTGGGGTAACATTAAAATGCAATAATTATGTATTATTTTGTTGTTGTAAAGTTACTTACATTTTCCTGAGTTCATTTTATTTATAAACCAAAATAAAAATAACCAGTAATCCAACCATCTCAAGTTTAATAGTGAACAAAGCTTTCAAGTCTTTATGACTCTTCTTCAATGTCAGATAAAAATCAGTTAAAACACTTAATATAGTTACAGAGGATTACAGTCAGCCTATAAGAAATTTAAATCAAGTCATGTGATATGACATAACAGAATTAATAAAATGCATCATTCATTTACTTATATTAACAAGACCTTAAAAACTTAAATACAAACATTTTCTCATAGGATCACAGAAGGTTACTAGTCAATTTGTAGTTTCCCATCCACTCATCAAGGTTGCGCTTGAAGAGAGTTAGCTAGGTACTCTGTCTGACCTGTATAGGAAGTCTATTCCAGAGATGGGGCAGCCTCTGAGAGACAAACCTGTCTCTCCAGCAGGTTTTGTTAGTGTTGTATATTAGATTTAGGCCTTTTGAGCAGGTAATGTGCAAGGAGTTAGACTTACGAATATGGAGGATCTCTAGTAGGGCAGGTTCTGAGATTGCCTTGTAGGTGAGACAAAGATCAGCTCTGAGCAATCTGTATGATACCAGTGCGGTAATAGTGATTTGAGCCTGTCCATATAGGACAGATGTTGGAGACCATGGATTCTCTGTGAGGTATTTCTGCGGCCTTTCCGTTTGGTACAAATGTTTGGAAAGGTACATACCAAACGGGACATTATACTCAATTATTGGCCTAATGAGGGAATAGTATACAGAAGTAATAACCTCTTTTTTCTGGATGCAGTCCCTTTACTTCTGAGATGAACCAAGTAAAAGACTTTTCTGACCACTGCCTCTACATGCTGGTTGAAGGTGAGATTGTTATCAACCTGGGTACCCAGGTCTCTCACCACAGGTTTTGTGCTTAGGGTGTTGCCATAGATGTGATAATCAGTAGGGGCCATGTTTTTGCAGAATTGTACGATGATACATTTTTTGCATTTAACTTGAGGCCATGACTTAGGCAACAATCACTTCTTGCTGTGAGACCCTCTTACAGTATGTTAACATTGGGGAGTCAATGACAACACCCAACTTACAGTCAGCCACAGGCCTTTTGTCTTTGCCTGGACATCTTAGAAGTAGATTCCAAAGAGTAGGGGTCCCAGGATAGGTCCCTGAGGAACACCACTAGTGACAGGTCTGCTATCAGAGGTGCAGGAACCTATTTTGACCTTGAGGGTCCTGTCAGTGAGCCGTTTGGCCATCTACTTGATGAGATAGGGATTTATACCAAGTTGTGTTAGCTTTTTTATGATGCAGGAGTGGGGGATTGTGTCAGAGGTCTTGTCTAAGTCAAGGTAAACTGTATGTACTGACTTTCCTACATCCAGGTGCTTGGTGTTAATCTCAAAGACGTCAACCAGGTTCAACAGGCAAGATCTGCCCTTGACTAATCTGAACCGGGTGGGGGTTAAATGGTTGGAGATTGCCTATGTCCTTGTTTATGAGATCCATAATAATACGTTCCATGGCTTTACAGATCAGACTTGTCGAGCTAATGGGATGATCGTTTCAAGGGTCAATAGTGGCACCACCTTTGTGCAAAGAGTTGACAATGGGAGTTCTCCACTCTGCTGGAATGAAGTCTGTACTTAGTTTGTGGTTGAACAGGTTGCTCAATGGCGAAGCTAGTTCTTGCTGGTGATGGTGCAGAATACAGCCTGGGATACTATCAGGACCCATGGAAGCTGTGTTCTTTGCTTTGGAAAGGGCCTTTAACACTTTGTCTATGGAGATGTGAGGTGTGGGACAAGTACTGGGGATGTTGAAAGTGTCTTTGGGGGGAACAGAGGGTGAGGTTTGTGCTGAACCTATCTGCTAGCAGGTTGACTAAGCAGAGTAAGTGTAATTGATACCATTAAGTAATAATTCGGAACAAACCTGGGCATTGTCATAGAGGTTCCTCGCATAATTGAAGAAGGTTTTGGGGTTTCCTGTTGTTTCAGAGGCTAGTTTTGATTCATAATTGACTTTGGAGGTTTTCAATGGTGATCTAATTTGCTTGTTGAGGCCAAGGAGGAAGTTTTTCCAATTTAGAATTTGTTCCGTTTTACCCTTGGACAACAGTTTCTTCCTTTTGTTGGAAAGCCTGTTGATAGAGGATGTCCAGCAGACAGGTTTGTGTTTCCTTCAGGAGCAGGTAATAAATATAAATATAAATATAAATGTAAATATGGATACTTGTATCAAAATGCCCTTATTTAAATTATGCAAAAAAAAAAATATATATATATATATATATATATATATATATATATATATATACACCAAAGCATAAAAGACATGTACAGCATATCAAAGCTTCAAGTAACATAAGTCTGTATCTTAACAGTGGTCTCACACTATTCAGAGTGTTGAGACCAGGCAGATGATCTGCCCTAAAGTAATTAATCCATTTATATTCTTCGATATCAGTTTTGTTAACCAAGTCACTCCCTCTTTTATCAGGAAAAATCCTCTGTAAAACTTTAAATGCACATTCATCCTGATGTATTAAATGTGCTTATATAGTGCATTGTTATAATTTTTTCTGTTCATCTCAGGAAGATGTGAAGAAATTCGATCTTTTAGTTTCTGATTGGTCTTACCTATATAGAAACAGTAGCATTTTTCACTAAGTAGACTAGATTATGAATTGTATAAGTGGCCTGAACATTGAAAGTAAAGACCCAATGTGAGATAGGATGCAGGAATTCCTAAATTAATATACTTACAGAACATATAATTATAACATGAAATTGTTAAAGAAATGACAGCTATGGCTGATGATTTGCAGTGAGAGGATATGATCTAAAAATAATTGAGATAGTATGTTTTACATTAGGTCAGAAAGAGATAAGGCTGGTAAATCATATGTGTTAATGACCCAAGCTGATACTATTGAAAGACCTATGAATGGACAAGCTAGGTATGTAAGATATATTGCTAAATATAATTGACAGACACACCCAAAATTAGATATGGTATAGAGAAGAACTGGTCCAGTCTTAGGTCAGACAATGAAATTAAGAATCTAATTGATGACAGACCCTATTTCATTTACAAAAAAGAAAGAAACTTAAAACAATATTTATGCTATAGAGATATTAATTATACTACTGGGTCCATCTACTAATAGGAAGACTATAACTGTATGTTATAATTATATGTTCTGTAAGTATAATTTAAAGATTTACAGAGGATTTTTCCTAATAAAAGAGGTGGAGACTTAATTAGCAAAACTGAAATAAAAAAATATTCAACACTCTGAATAGTGTGAGACCACTGTTAAAATATAGACTTGTGTTACTTGAAGCTGTTATATGCTGTACATGTCTTTTATGTGTTGTTATATATATATATATATATATATATATATATATATATATATATATATATATATATATATATATATATAGCTATATATTTGTATAATTTAAATAAAGGCATTTTTATGTAAGTATACATATTTATATTTATATTTACATCTACATTTTATTACATGAATATATTGGTTTACTATCATCACTTGTAGCAGAACATTGCAAGTACACTTTCAAAGAGGCTGAAAATCGAAACTTACAGTAACAAGGCTTAAATATCGATGTCCGGACGGCACATGCAGGTCAATTGGCACATTTTCAAAACGGCGAATATCGAACACTCAGCATTAACATTTTTCTAGATGAGGGCTGAAAAATGTTTTCACTTTCGCTATTTAAGTTCCACTATGTGATGACTCAACTGAATGCATTTTCAGGTTATGATAGCAAACCGAATTTATCATATGAATATTGGTTCTAACATAAAAGTTTTGTGTTTAGGTTTTTAAAGTCTTGTAATTATAAGTAAACAACTGATGCATTTTTTAATTCTGTTACTTCATATCGTGACTTAATTTAAATTTCTGTAATCATATGTAATTATTTATTTTACTTGCACCTCCTCCTGCATTGTGTCATAGTTATGATGCAAAGAGAGTGACATCTGTTGTGTGGGTATCCACACTATTACTGGACTTGCATAAATGAATAGATCTGATAGGATATCATCTGATGATGCTCTGTATGTGAGGCAGATGGTGCCGTTTACTAGTCTGTATGATAATGAAAAGAGGAACAAGGCCTGGAGATGATCTATGTAGTTTTTATTATTTAGAATTTGGATTATTTTTTCATGATAAAGCACTGTGTCATTGCAGATGTGAAAAGTGTTATGATTGGGTATGTATTAAAAGGGCCATTGTGACCATTCTCACGTCTTTTTCATCAATGTACCATTATCTCTGCTATCAGCAAGAACCACCACAAGGTGGTAAGCCCTCTGTCCTCTTGTTTTTTTTTGTCAGCAGTGATATTTTGAAAATTAATTTATAACTCAGAATGCATTTTGTGTGACTTTTTTTGACAAATCATTCCAAATGTATATTCTCTGCTTCTGAATCTATAATGGCACTCTCCAATAATATATGCAAAACTAATTTTTAGAACACTTTAATTTGTCATTTTCAGCCGGTGATTGTTGATTGTTTTATTTACAGTGTATCCTTTATAATTAATGAAAATGAAGCTGTCATTTGAGTGAAGCATTTATGGACTGTTATGCTTGTAATTACTTTTTTTGTGGCTTAACAACAAATGGTTATTCCATAACACTGAAAATACAGAAAACAGAAAGACACGTTTATTCTTGCATGCTTGGTTCCATCACATTTATGTAATGTTTTTAATGAACCTTATATCAAGGGGCTAAGCTAGTTTGCTTGTAACCACTCTCATTTGTCACATTGACAAGTACTCTAAACGTGAATTGAAAGGTTCTGCCCTGTAGTTTGAAAGCTAACTAAATTTTCTTACAGCTTCTAGAGACAAATTAATCATATCTCATTCATTTACCACAGTCTTCATTGAGGAAGTTCAATTAATGTTTTTTTTTTTTTTTTGAAGAGGCCTAAAGGCCTGGTCACAGTGGCAACTGCAAGCAGATTTGAAGGGCACTCATTCATCTGACACCAACAAATTATTAATGTATTCAGGGTTCAAGTGCTCACCTCTCAGTTCTCTAAAGTAAACATCGATTCTTTTTTCTTAAAATGTAAAACTAATGGAGACATTACAAGCGATACAGCAGTCTCCATCCTCATTCTAAAGTGCATTTGGTACATATATCTTGGCCCTCAGGACAACCATGATTGTAAAAACAGCAGCTCATATTACTCAGGCCAAGCAGTGCTGAATTGTAAGCTTTTCCCCAAATGCTATTAGCTGGTGTGGTATTACATGACCCAAAAAGGAATACAGTTCTTCAAACATTAAATGAGAACGCTGTGGACTAGTTGCATAGCAGAGCACATTAGCCAATAATTATATTTCCTTGAAAAGGATTGATCCACCCTAATTCTGCATAGCACTGAAACTGCATTACAGCTGCCTCATAATGTATGATCATAAATGACTGCTTGAGTATCCACTTTTAATGTATGTATATTTATGCATGTCAGTTTATGAGAAAATTAAAATATGTTAAATAATGCTTCTTGCAGGTTACAAATGTTACAGTCAAGCAATGTCCAGGCTGCTGCTTTATACAGGCCCTGATGTGATCTCCATGATTTGACCCAGTTGGATTGTCACACTCCACACTTTCAGGATCATCTGTTTAAGATCTTCCTTACCATGCACTGATTGTGCAAATGAGGAACTGACTTAGAACTGACTTCCTAAATGCCTTTGGATAGGTAACCCTCTTTTATATCCTAGTAATGAGCAGTTAGTATCCCATTGTTAATATGGGAGGTTGGCATAATGGTTAAGGTGTTTACCTTACAAATACAAGGTGCAGGGTTTGATTCTCACATCGGGTAATTGGCTAGGCTTAAAATGGCCCAGAAGGGCAGTTAGCTTAGTACAATCCTGTGAACCTGTGAATATAAGTTCAAAACTAGCATTCTATGGAAACTTTCCAAATACAATCAAACCTGCCTTCACAACATGTTGCAACTGCCCCATACCTAGCACAAAACCACCAGTATTAAGCTCATACCACAGGGTTATCAGACTTTGTCACTCAGCAACATCTGATATGCCAGTATATAAGGTAAAATTCCTTCATTAAGTCAAATGTTTCTAGTACAATTTCAGAACATAGGATCCTTTCTAGTTCATTAAATGTTGAGTTTGTCTCAAGATAGATACCATTGCACCTTAACAGGAATTTTATGTTTGTGAGATGCATCAAAGGATAGGCAATAATCACACCTTGTCTAAGCAAAAACTTCATCTATTTTTCAATAGATAATAATTTTTGTAATGTGCAGGCCTGTTCTTTATTCTGTCATTTTTTTCTACTTATGATTTTACTTCTGTTCTTCCTGTAAAATATATCAAATAACTAGTTTCCACCACACAAAATTTATTTTTCTAAGCATTCTCAGTCAAGCCTGCTTATCCTATAGATTTCAACACAGTTTGCACTAAACTCCATATGTTCTGTATGATGACCATGTCATCTAGGTAAGCAGAAGCATACTGTGAGGCTTTAGTATTTTGTCCGTTTGTCTCTGAGGCATGGCTGTGGCTCCATGTCAGGTTAATGGTAACAGTGTATACTAAAATAAGCTCTGTGGGGTTGCAAACTCTGTCTTGTATGTGGCACAAGCGGTAGGTGGTATGAGCCAATACGCTTTTGTCAAGTTTGGTGTTTAGTGTCCAGGTTTTCCGACATTCTTGATGAAATTATAAGTTCTAAACACGGGATGGCTATCAAAATTTGAAATGTTATTGTTTCCTAAAGTCACTACACAATGTGTTACTTCCATTATGCTTAGGAACTTGAGCAACCTGGTTTCTCCAGCCACTCTGTTATTCTGTTGTTATGTCTTATTTGAGTAATTTTTGAACTCTTACCATTTGTGACTCTTGTAGTCTATAGGGTCTCAGTTTAACCTTCACTCCAGGTGTTGCCTCTGTATTCCATTCTATTACTTAATTCTTACAGGCATTTCTGGGAACACCACTTACGTCTTAATATTATTTTCACTTCGTCCTCTTGAAAATTTGTCAAGAATTCCTCTAAGAGAGTCTCTGGGCTAGTGACTTGTTGCAGAGTGCTTTCCTTGTTGCCATGATTTGAAAACATTTCATGTGACAGATTGCTTTCTCTTCTCTTGTTGTCTAATCTTATCCTTCAATTCATTTGTTCTTTAAAACACCTGTAACAGTCACTGCTGACTGGCCACACTTGTTTTCCCCATGGAGGACACTAAAACAAATTTCTGATGATCTGGGTTAAATTCTTTAAGGTGGTCATTCTTATTATAAATTTATTGCTGCATATCCCTGCTCTTTGTATATGTTCCTATACTTTGGACAAAACCAGCTTTAATCTGCCCTACAAACTAGCATAGTACTCAGTCACACCTTTAAATTGTTTCCTCAGCAATGTTAAACAGTTTTCTGGGATGCCCGTCATATAAATGCTCAAACAGACCAAACCCAATAGAAGCTTATAGCATAAAAAAGACAAAAATTTATAATAAAAATATATATGCTTCACAACAGCATAGTAAATGACAATATTAATAGCAAAAAATATGCCTTCATTTTGCAGCTATCAGTGACCCCTCTGTGACTCTCCTACTGGGGGGGGGCTCTGTCTCCAGACCTCCAATCTTTGTATGTCCAGCACTATATTTCCACATCTCTTTAAGTCTCTATATGTCCTATATCACCTTTAAGATTTGCACATAGGTAGAGAAAAGGAAAAGTTATAAACAACTGTATCTGAGACAACCAACCTTTGATTTCCTGGTGTAATAAGGACACAAAATAGCTTCTCTACATCTACTTTTGGCAGCATTCAAAGAGACAAAATGATTCTGTCCACCCATGAGTTGTTCTATTAGTGATATGGACAGAATTTCCAACTCAGAGCCAAGGTAAAACTCCACAGAGAACTACCTCATTAGTGGCTCATTTCTATGTCTCTGAATTGCACACATCTGTCAGACCTGTTGTCACCAATGTTTTTCCTACCAGTCCATACATTGCTGTATTATAGGTAACCCATCTGTATAACACACATACACACACACACACACACACACACACACACACACACACACCCACACACACACTAAACTTGCAATGAAGCCTTTTTGAACAAAGTTGTTGGCCAGTTCTGTGGTTGGGCTCATTAGAACTAACAAACTGTTACGCTAATTATTACCAGGTATTTGTAGCTGTATTATTAACATTCTGGTGTTCTGCTTCTCTCCCTTTTGATCATATTATTTGTATACCATTTCCCATGGCATCTACAGAACTAGGGTGTTCTGAGTGCTTTGTCCTATACTATAGGGTAAGTAGTTTGAAAACGTTAAACACCGATTATTATTAGTATTATCATTATCATATGCAACGATACAGACTAGGCTTACATCTTTCCTATCAATGTCCACAGATGACATGATTTCTTTTTCGGATGACTCGCTAATAGTCCTCCTGACAAATTGCTATTTACTGAATTGGTTATTAAATTCTTGGAGAGCTTTCTTCTTATACCTTTATTTTTGTTCCTCTTTATATCATTATCCCGTGTTTGATATCATGTATATTCCTACTGATTTGTTATTATCAAGTTAGCCTTTTTTGTAATCGTTCAATGGCAGCCATACCATGTAATAGTGACACAGTAGTGGTATGGATTAAGATGATTTGCACCATCATTTCACATATGTACAGTACGTTAACTGTGTAATGCCTGATAGTTTGCTTGCCTGTATTATTGTAAAAAATATTTTCTTTTATTCAGTTATTCTTATACTAAAACTTAGGAGCTCTACATTATAATTTTGAACTTTATCTTTTTAGCATAATTCAATATTTCTTTTGGAGAAAATATAGTGCTCAAGTGACTGTAACAAGTTTATTTTTCTTATAATTTGTATCTATTATTAGGTTACTATTCCTCTGTTATAAATAAACATGCATGGCATGCACATAGGACTTCAGGCAGCTCCAGATTTGTATCATGCACAATTATATTTGTGACACTGGGTTTACAAGTAAATATTGATACTATCCCTACATGGCAAACATTTAATCCTGGAACTGAAGGGGTATTATCAGTATACTGAAATGAGGTTTCTGTAATTACAGAAATGCTGATGTCTTTGGGATGTAAGGAAAGACCTCGGGTTCACAGATTTTATTATTTAGGTATATTTCTGGCATTCAGATTAATAAGTTTAACAAAATATTCAGAATGCACTTCTCTTGTTAAATTGTCTGGCAGTTAGTGCAGAGGAGTTCCTTTTCAAGCAACAGTGGTACGGCAGATACCAGCATCTCTGACAAGATCCAAGAGCTATTTAATGCCCTTTTCATCCCACAACTGAATCTAAAAGGGAAATTGTCACTAGTAAACTAAGGGTTTCCCCAAAGTGATAAGGTTGATCCCTGTAGATGGCAACACTCTATGGCCCTTTGTAAGGCAAGGAGAGCCAAATGGGTAATAACAGTAGAATGCCACCATTTTAAATATTAGGTAAAGTACAGTCATACCAGCTCAATACCTATGGGGATAAAGGAGGGCAAATGCTCCTTCAGTAAAGGTCAAGCACGGCAAGCTAGCACGATTCAGTAAAAACAGTGAGGAAAGCATAAACGGGTACGCATACTTGCCCCAGTGAGGAATACCAAGGCCCAGAGGTTTTAATGGGATATCCTGAATAGTCTGACCGATCCTGCTCCCAACTTCAGGCCAAAGGAAGCAGTGTAATCATTTAGTAATCCTCTGAAACCAGGATCACGATGAAGGGGTGGGGATATGTCAGGAAACATAAAGTGGTAACGGAGACACTATCATCTTTACTGCTGCAATTTCCCTAATAATGATAGACAGACGCCACAGCCATGCATGGAGCCACACAAAAGTTTTCTTTTTTTTTTTCTCATTTCTCTCTAAGGTTTGTTGTAAGCACCTCAGAATAAAAAAAATGTTGCAGAATTAACAAGAAAAAGGATATTTTAGTAGTGTTTACTTTCAACCTGGACAAGTTTCCAAACTTTTTTAAAATGTCTATGACTTCGGGAATGTTCTGTAAAGGGTTCTGCGTGAAAATGGCACAATCATCAGCAAAAATAACCCAGTGGTAGTAACATCATAAAGCAACTAAGCTAAAGTCATAGGAGGGGTATTCTAATATGTACTCAGAGGTTCAGTTGCTAGTAAAACAGAAAAGGGAACAGTGGACAGCCATGTCTACATCTTCTTTCCAAAGAGAAAGGAGATGATAACAGGCCATTGCTAATTGCTCATTCTTTAGATTGAAAATAAAGGGCCTGAACTGAGTTCAGAAATTTGTCTGGAATCTCCATTCTTTTCATAACTCCCCATAAGTACAACCAATGGAGTGTATCAAAGGCTGTCTCAAAATCAACAAAACATGCTGGCTCTAGAACATTCTTAAAACACTGAAAATACAAGGAGAGAGTACCTAGCTGCTTGGCACTACTTATCCAATTACCAAAACCTGTCTGACTGTTTAGAATCACATTTGGCTACATAACTTCTAAACATTTAGCCAAGGTCTTTGCATACAGTTTCACAGTTGTATTAATAAGTAATTATGTAGTAGTGAGGGACTGTTATTTGGTTTTGGCGAGACATTTATAATAGACATATAGGAGGATATGTTATCAGTTTGGGAGGACTGAAAATATTGAAACAAATTTAATATAGTGTGAAATTATACGGCAAAGAGGGCTACATGTAATTCCATGAGTAAGGCATTTGGGCCTATGGCTTTACTTCTGGGTAAAGATAATAAAGCATTCTTAAGCTCCGTCAATATAGATTTGTGATGGTCTTTGATTTTAGGAAAAAGGCCTTTATCCAAATGGTCTAAAAAGTAAGGAGAAATGGTAGAAGAGATAAAGGTGTTTTTGTATAAAGAGCAGAAGACATCAAATTATCTGTTGTTAATATCCTTGGGGAAACTTCAATATTTCCCTTATTCCTAACCCTAACAACTAAAATAGATGTTTTGGCTATTTATTATCATAATTTATGGGCCAGTAACCAAGGATTATTTGTATAACCAGGCACTCATGATAGGTAGTCTATTCAGCCTAAATACAATTGAGACTTGAGTTTTAGAAAAACACCGTAAGGGTGGTGTTTTATTTTGTATTGGGATATAGTTCATAGGTTCATAGGTTCATACTAGGCTATCTGCCCTAGGGCATTTATAAGCCTAGCCAGAATGTGTTTGGCTTTCACCACCCATTTTAAATTTATTTTGCTATGCCCTTTTTCGAGGTTGGTATACTGTGCCTCTGTCTAACAGTGACACAGAAGTGATACCCGGGGTAAACCTACAATCTCCCATCCACTCATCAAGATTCCTCTTGAAGAGAGTCAGTGAGGGACTCTGCCTAACCTGGACTGTGATTTTATTCCAGAGTGAAGGGAGCCTCTGGGTTATGAATCTGTCCCTCCAGCATGTCCTATTTATTTCAGTGCTGAGGTTCAAGTCTCTCGAGCGTAGCTCGATGGGATTTGGATTTTCTGAGGTGCAGCATGTCCATTAATTCCGGGTTGGACATGGCTTTATACGTCAGGCACAGATCGCCTCTGAACAGGCGGTATGCCACTGAGTAGAGCTGGAGTTTCTTTAACCGGGCAGCATATGGCATCTGTTTGAGCCCTTTGATCCTCTTGGTGAGGTACTTTTGGGGTCTTTCCAGTTGCTGCAGGTGTCTGGTAAGGTACATCCCAAAATGGGCATTGTACTCAATTATGGGCCTAATGAGGGATGAGTAAAGAGGCACGATGACCTCCCCTGATCTAGATGTGAATCCCTTCATGATTAGGTGAGCTATATAAAATGTTTTTCTAACCACTTTGGCCACGTGGTTGTCAAATGAGAGATTGCTATCAACTTGGGTCCCGAGGTCACTAATTACTTCTTCTGTACTTAATGGATTACCACCTATGTGGTAATTTGTGGGCACTTTGTTTTTGTCAAAGGGGATGACTATACACTTTTTGGCATTTAGCTTGAGGCCATGGCTCTGGCACCAGTTGTCTGTTTCTATGAGGCCCTTTTGGAGGATGCTTGTGTCGGCTGGAGAGTCGATTATGGCACCCAGTTTGCAGTCATCTGCGAACTTGGTCAACCACAGTCCTTCCGTGTTGGCCTGTACCTCCGAGAAATATATACCGAACAAGAGAGGTCCCAGGACTGAGCCTTGTGGGACACCACTTGTAACTGGTTTGGAGTCTGACATGGCTCCAGCAATTCTAACCATGTGGGTTCTGTCCTTGAGCCAGTTTGCAATCCATCTAGTGACATAGGGGTTTATATTTAAGCTGGTGAGCTTATCTATAATGCCCGAGTGGGGTATTGTATCGAAGGCTTTTGCGAGGTCCAGGTAGGCTGTGTGGACCACCTTCCCCTCATCAATGGCCTTGGTGACTGTTTCAAAGAAATCAACCAGGTTTAAGAGGCAGGATCTGCCCTTAATAAAGCCGAACTGGGTAGGATCCAGTGTCTGTAGGTCCCCAATATCTTTATTTATGAGGTCCATGATGATCCTTTCCATAGCTTTGCAGACCAAGCTAGTCAGGCTTATGGGGCGATAGTTTCCAGGATCCGTTGAGGCACCACCTTTATGGAGAGGGACCACTGTTGCTGTACGCCACTCTTTGGGCACATATCCTGTAGTAAGGCTGAGATTGAACAGTAGTTTTATGTTTGGGTTTAGCTCTTCTTGGAGTTCATGTAGGACGCAGCCCGGGACACCGTCTGGTCCCATTGATGCTGTGTTTTTTGCTTTGGAGAGGGCGGTTCTTACCTGAGCATCTGAGATGTCAGGGGGGCAGCACTCTGCTGGGATAGATATTTGCCCTTTGGTGGGGAGGGGAGAAGTTTGCGCTGAACCTGTCAGCTAGGATGTTGGCAATGTCTGTGGGTTCAGTGTATTTTTTGTCATTTTGGACTAATTCTGAGCATATCTGGGAATTACTACCCAGGTTCCTAACATAACTAAAGAAAGCCTTGTGATTATCCTTAGTGTCCTGTGCAATTTTTCTCTTGAAGCTGGCCTTAGACAATTTTATGAGTGCCCGTAGTTTTTTGCTAATACTGATCAGTGATGCCTTCCCTTTTTGGGATTTTGCTCTTGGTTTTATTTGGGATCGCATGATCCATGCATTCCTGAAGGTGTTCATAGAATGCATTTATAAAGGATTTTGCGGTCTGGGCCATATTTTCCACAGGCCTGGGGCTTTGAAGGATTCCACCTTGGTTTTGAGGAGTTTGAAATTTGCTTTAGAGAAGTTTTTCACTGTGGTTTTCTGGGCAGGGGGTGGGGTCGGGATGTGAATATCCAGTGAGATTAGTTTATGGTCTGATCTTACCAGTGAGGGATACACTTCTGGTCTGGAGCATAGAGTCCCCATGTTGGTGATGATCAGGTCCAGTATGTTTTCCCCTCTTGTGGGAGTGGTAACAAGTTGTTCCATAGCATTTGAGTTTATAAATTCTAGGAACCTTTGGGCTAGGGTGTTGGAGCTAGAGTAATGCTCCCAGTCTATGTTTGGGTAGTTGAAGTCGCCCAATATAATGGTGTTTGGAGAGACCTTTATATTTTCCAGTGTTCTGAGAAAGGCCGAGTGGGGTTCCTGGGTTTGAGAGGGTGGTCTGTAGCAGGCTATAAACTGGAAGGCAGTTTTACCCACTGTTAGTTGCACATGGATAGTCTCTGATGCTTCATGCTTTGCCACCAACCTGGAGGTGTGGCTATCTTTGATGAATATCGATACTCCCCCTCCTTTTGTGGTTCGGTCCAAGTTTTGGTGCCGAAAAGCATGGTATGAGGTATAACCTGGTAGTGCTGGGGTGCTCTCGGGAACCCTGAACCAGGTTTCTGTTACTGCACAGATATTGATGTTCTCCATGCTAAGGAGAGTTTTGAGTGCGTGCATCTTGAGGTTTAGACTTCTGGCGTTGAGTAGCATTACTCTTAGTTTCTTATCCCTTGTGATACCTATGGGGGTGGGTTTGTCTTTTGAGCCTTGCCTAAAAAAGGCACTATGGGGGTAGCAAGAGCCTTTGCCAATATCCGAAAGCCCAGGGGTGACAGGTGCAAGCCGTCCCTACCGAAGCATCGTGGCTTGTCGAGCATATCATCCCAAGCTGACAGGCATTGGATCCCCTTTGAATGACACCAGTACTTAAGCCAATTTTTGAAATTGATCATCTTGTCTTCATATTGTGACATCATTCTTGGTGAAGGTAAGATGCTACTCAAGGTCAGGGTCATAACGGCCTGGGCTACATGCTCAGAGAGCTCCTTTATGTCTCTTTTCATGTAGTCCAGGGAGGTACGTCTCAGGTCATTCACACCAGCATGGACAATGACTGAGTCATATTTGTACTTGCCTTGGAGTGACCTGAGTGCTTGTGTAATGTGGCGGATCCTAGCGCCCGACAGGCTGCTCACCATGACCCTCTCCTTGTTCAGCCTGGTGAGCGGGACGTCAGTGTGCCTGACGATAGAGTCACCTATTACAAGTGTATCAGGTGTGTTGTTTAGTCTTAAGGGCTGTGACTGTTTGGCACACTGGCTTTGTGAGATATGTGTTGCACGTGTTTTGTTTTGGGGTAGTGGTTGCTTGGGTGTCTGCTTTGGAGGTCTCTGCTGCTTAGGCAGATCTTTATTTAGAACCTCTGAGTATGTTTTTGTGTGATTATGTGTTTGGTTTGCTGTCGTGGTAGGTCTATGTGAGACTGGAATTGTAGTGAGTGTGGTTTCCTTCTCCTCCTGACTGGTTATGCCAGTACTGAGTTGAGAGAGCTTAGCCTCCAGTTTGGCTATATGATTGCATCTCTCACATGTGTTGGAATTTGTTGGGAGGAGGAGAGGGTTGTCTGTGTACATGAGGCAGTTGTAACATTGCCTCAAGATTCCCAGATTCACCAGCTGGACCGGAGAGGAGATTGACAACTGACCTTTGGACATGCTAGAATAATATTGGGAATTCCTTAATAATTGAAAACAAGGGCCAGTGGGTAACTAGATCATTGAATTTAGTATAGCAACATTTGTCCCAAAGTTACCAAACTTTTTTCCCCTGTGAAGTAAGTTTGACATGCAGGGAATTACTGCGGTGGTGGTGCTGCGGTAGCATTGTCACCTCACAGTAAGACATTGTCCTGTTCAATTCTCAGCTAGAGTGTCTTCTGCGTGGAGACATGCGTGAATGGGCGTACCTTCGTTGAAGGTTGTCTGTCAGAGCTGGCAACTCGGCACGTAAAAATCTAATGCCAATCATTAGCGGACCGGAGTTCCGCTGTGGCGACCCCTAACCAGGAAAAGCCGAAAGACACAGCAACAACATTGTTTGGTGTGCATACCTTATTTTTACGGCAGCCACGGTGGTGCAGCAGTTAGCATTGCTGCCTCACAGCAAAAGGTTGTCCGGTTTGATTCTCGGCTGGGGTGCCTTCTGTGCGGAGTCTGCATGTCCTCCCTGTGGTCGCATGGGTTTCCTCCAGGTGCTCTGGTTTCCTCCCACATCCCAAAGACATGCTGTAGGTGGATTGGACACTCTAAATTGGCCCTAGGCATGAGTGCATGCATGTGTGTGTCTTCTGTGAAAGGTTGGGCGCTGGGCTGGCAACTCGACACCGTAAAACTCCACTGCCAAACATGAGTGGACAGGTGATCTGCTGTGGCGACCCCTAACTGGGAAAAGCCGAAAGAAGAAGAAGATTTATTGTCATTTGATTACTGGGAAAAGTCAGACTGGATAGGTGCCTACTTTCAGCAGAGTCCCGGGAGAAAAGCTACAAAGTATTACAAAAACATTTAAGAACAATAATTTTACAGTATTAAAAATAATGCAAAAATATCTAGAGTTTGTCTAATTTGGTATAATTATTTAATGTGAAAACAGATCAAATGGTGGAAATTGAAAAAGGGTAATTGTGAGGTGATGTTCAGGGAAAAGTTAAGACAGGCACTGGGTGGCAGTGAAGAGTTACCGAATAGCTGGGTAACTACAGCAGAGCTAGTAAGATAGATGGCTAGAAAGGTACTTGGTGTGACATCTGGAAAGAGGAAGGAGGACAAGGAGACCTGGTGGTGGAATGAAGACGTACAGGAGAGTATACAGAGAAAGAGGTTGGCGAAGAAGAAGTGGGATTTTCAGAGAGATGAAGAAAGTAGACAAGAGTATAAAGAGATGAGGTGCATGGCAAAGAGAGAGGTGGCGAAGGCTAAGGATAAGGCTATTGAAGAGTTGTATAAAAGGTTGGACAGTAAGGAGGGAGAAAAGCACCTGTACCAATTGGCTAGACAGAAGGACCGAGCTAGTAAAGATGTGCAGCAGGTAAGGGTGATAAAGGATAATGAGGGAAATGTACTCACAAGCGAGGAGAGTGTGTTGAGCAGATGAAAGAGTACTTTGAGGGGCTGATGAATGAAGAGAATAAGTGGAAGAGAAGGTTGGATGATGTGCGACTAGTGAATCATGAAGTGCAGTATATTAGCAAGGAGGAAGTAAGGATAACTATGAAGAGGATGAAAAACGGAAAGGCTGTTGGTCCAGATGACATATCTGTGGAAGCATGGAGGTGTTTAGGTAAAATGGCAGTAGAGTTTTTAACTAGATTGTTTAATTAAATCTTGGAAAGTGAGAGGATGCCTGAGGAATGGAGAAAAAGTGTTTTGGTACCGATTTTTAAGAATAAGGGTGATGTGCAGAGCTGTAGTAACTACAGAGAGATTAAATTGATCAGTCACAGCATGAAGTTATGGGAAAGAGTAGTGGAAGCTAGGTTAAGAAGGGAGGTGATGATTACTGATCAGCAGTATGGTTTCATGCTAGGAAAGAGCACTACAGATGCAATGTTTGCTCTGAGAGTGTTGATGGAGAAGTACAGAGAAGGTCAGAAGGAGTTGCATTGTGTCTTTGTGGATTTAGAGAAAGCATATGACAGGGTGCCTAGAGAGGAGTTGTGGTATTGTATGAGGAAGTCGGGAGTGTCAGAGAAGTATGTAAGAGTGGTACAGGATATGTACGAGGGTAGTGTGACAGCGGTGAGGTCTATGGTGGGAGTGATGGATGCATTTAAGGTGGAGGTGGGATTACATCAAGGATCAGCTCTGAGCCCTTTCTTATTTGCAATGGTGATGGACAGGTTGACAGACAAGATCAGACAGGAGTCCCTGTGGACTATGATGTTTGCAGATGACATTGTCATCTGTACTGAGAGCAGGGAACAGGTGGAGGAGACCCTGGAGAGGTGGAGATGTGCTCTAGAGAGAAGAGGAATGAAGGTCAGCAGGACTAAGACAGAATATATGTGTGTGAATGAGAGGGAGGATAGAGGAATGGTGAGGATGCAGGGAGTAGAGGTGGTGAAGGTGGATGAGTTTAAATACTTGGGATCAACAGTTCAGAGTAATGGTGAGTGTGGAAGAGAGGTGAAGAAGCGAGTGCAGGCAGGATGGAGTGGGTGGAGAAGAGTGTCAGGAGTAATTTGTGACAGATGAGTACCAGTAAGAGTGAAAGGGAAGGTCTACAAGAGGGTAGTGTCACCAGCTATGTTATATGGGTTGGAGACAATGGCATTGACAAAAAGGCAGGAGTCAGAGCTTGACGTGGCAGAGTTGAAGATGTTAAGATTTGCACTAGGTGTGACGAGGATGGACAGGATTAGGAATAGGTATATTAGAGGGTCAGCCCAGGTTGGAAGGTTTGGAGACAAAGCCAGAGAGACAAGATTACATTGGTTTGGACATGTGCTGAGGAGGGATGCAGAGTATGTTGGGAAAAAAATGCTAAGGATGAAGCTGCCAGGTAAAAGGAAAAGAGGAAGGCCTAAGATAAGGTTTATGGATGTGGTGAGAGAGGACATGCAGGTGGTTGGTGTGACAGAGCAAGATGCAGAGGACGGGAAGAAATGGAAACAGTTGATCTGCTGTGGCGACCCCTAATGGGAGCAGCCGAAAGAAGAAGAAAAAGAATTTAATGTGAAAACATTGATTTAATATTTAGAGATATTTTAGCCAGTTTATAGAGAAATTAAAGGTAAGTTAGTATAATACATACAGAAGTTGCAATATGAAGTGAGAAAAAAAAACAGGATTATGGCATATTTAGAAAGAGAGTCAGGGGGAGAAATAGATTGAAGTTAGGAAGTGAATGAAGAAGGGAGAGTAAGAAGGCATAAGGTATGAATAAGTACCTGCTCATATTTAGGGATATAGTTTATCCTCGGCTTGAGCAAGAACAGAGCCACATTTTGGCTAAGAAGGCTTTAAAGTATGGTAGGGATGGTATGGACCTGATGGATACAGCTGAGGGGTTCCAGGCCTTAGCAACATGGTTTGAGTACAAAGCATGCTTAACAGATTTCATAGGTATGTGGACAGAGAAGAGTATTTGGTCATTTAATCATAAAAACCATTTGGGACATAGTTATGTAGAATGGTATTTAGTGCCAGACAAGCACTGCTTACACTTGTGGGTTCTAAAAGGGATATTTGCTGCAAATTTAGCCACTTTATTATAGCATTGTTCAAGTTTTGATATGTTGGGCTCCTGAACACAGACTTTTCAATTCTAGTTTTAATAATTCCCATCACATCTGGCATGCTGTTTGCAGGGTTAAGATCCACAGCATGTTTAACCCCTTTCACTACCTATTTAAGTAGATCCTTAGCCTTAAGGATAAGCAGATTAGTCCTCCACGGCCATTTGTCTTCCCATCTAAAGGTAGTGGCAAGAGTGAGAGGCCACATCATGGCCCATTTAAAGACTGAGAAGATTTTGGTGCTAGCTACAGTTTGGATAAGTGCAAAGGATATGAGAAAGTAGTTCTAATATACTGCCTGAGGTACCTGACGAGTATTGAAGGTAAATGAAGTGTCTCCAGGGTGAGAAAGTTTCCAGATTTCTACCAGTGCATTTTGGGAACCAACTAATTTAATGAGTTGCCGAGACTTTTCATGCCTGCAAAAATAATTTTGCCTGTGTCACCTCCCAAAATAAAGACTTTAATGAAGAACTATGAAAGGAAAGTTAGATTATGATTTGGCCATACAGAGATCCTAGTGTCCATAAACCCCCCTGAGAAAGAAAATAGGGCCCGCACCCCTCTACCCTTTTATCTTCCAAATGTTGTTTCAGCTGCCAGTGTAAAGATACTCTTATTCCTAATGCCACACAGGTTATAGTTTTCCCCTTCCAAAAACTCCACAAAATCCTAGCATGCCTTTTAGCCACCTTAGATTCTGTCCCAAAAAATATCACAATGTTTTTGATTTAACCAGTTCTTAACAGCTTTGCATTTTGAGAGGGGTGATAGATCCCTGCTATTTAAAGATAGTAAAGATACGATTTAAGAACCCTAACAACCCCAAATTATAAAGTAAGATTAATGGCAGTAGATACACACACGCACACATATATATATATATATATATATATATATATATATATATATATATATATACACACACATATATATATCTAGATATATATATCTAGAGAGAGAGAGAAGAGAGCAAGGTGATATAATACCATAAAATAAGCTGAAAAAATATTTACAGAGGTCCCAACTTGGAACCCCTAAGAACTAGTCTAAGTATATTCCAGAGAAATACATGTTTTATGTGATTATGTGATTTGATGCTGTATATAATAAACCAAGAAACACACTAATATAAATGTTAACCAGTCCAATACCAGTTAATGTATTACCTTTTATCTTTTGCATCTGACTAACAGATTTGGAAGATGTCTTTTTAGCCTTAACAAATTTATCCATGCCAGAGTGAACTCCCAAATGAAATGACAACTTCATGCTAGAGCTGCCCAAAGACACTGCCTTGGTTGAAGCAACGTTAGCTTTGTTGTCTAAACTACCATTAGAACCATTCTTAGAGATGTATTGTTTTTCTTCTGGAAATAGTACCTTGGATGACTGCTTCTCTGGTGTAGCTGGTTTGTCAGCAGAAGTATCCAAAAAGGCTGCAGCATCTAGCTTTTCGGTGTTGGTTTCTGCAGCATCAGAATTGGTGGTCCCGAATTTCTGGGGTACTGTTGGGCATTTAGAGTATTCTGTTAACACTACCGTTACTTCCATATTTGTTTTAGAGGAATCCAGACCAGTTTCTGACTGCACTTATTCATTTTCCAGTATAGACTGTAGAAATTCCAGGGCAGATTCAGGGGAAGTAAAAGCATTATTATAGTTATTTCCCCCAACATGGTAGAGGGTAGAAGGATCACTAAAATAAGTAAGTGTGCCATTTCTATAACATAACTTATGTACCAAGGAGAAAGCTTTTCTTGTCTGCAAAGTTTCTTTAGAAAAACCCTGAAAGAGCAGTACTGTCTGTCCACAGAGTAGAAATGAATAGACCTCTTTAGATGTTGAAATAATATACTTTTTGATGGACTTGTTTAGTAACTTAAAGATACTTTTCTGACTGTGTGAGTCCTTGTGTATGTTCAGTAGTGATTAGGACAGCAAGCAACATGTGCAAAGCATCACACAGGTGTTTCTGCAAAAAAATTAATTAAATGTTCATCATCTATTATCTTTGAGTCCCACCAGCCAAAAATTCCCTCCTGCATCTGTGATCACATGGTCTTGATGAGCCTCAGGGCATGCCCACATGTGTGCAGAGAATTTTAACAGTCCTACACATGGATTGCTGCATATTTAAGGCAGATTTCAAAAAAGGAGTTTTTGCAGTGCACATATTAAACTGAGCACCTATATATGCATTTTCAGCTTTAATCTCTGAGGTGTCTACCAAATGTGAGCCTCTAAGTCCATTAGTTTATCTAATTTTGCAACAATGTCCAGATGAGAAAGACTAGCCCAGTCTGTTGTCAACTATTCTGATCATGCTTCCATCCTCAAACTGCATACAGTGAGCTTGGATATCCACAAAGGTAAAGTCAACTTTGAGGAGATATCAAAGGGATAGCTTTTCTGGCCTCCAAACACTGAACAACAAAATGCTTTTATGAAGAGTACAGTATCAGAGTGGGATAGAAGGTGTGATTACTCTACAATCGCTAGCACTAGACACCATGACCAAAGAAGGTGAGAAGTACGCTAGGGAGTGCAGCAGAGTGGTACGTCTGTTAGTGATGTTGAATCAAGTGCTTGGAGCTCCGGTTCTTTTCCCAGATGATGTGTTTCCTGTGTGGAGTGTGTATGTCTTACTTGTATGTGTGTTACTTTTTGCTGGGATTTCTAGTATCCTCCTCACAGCCAAAGTTCTGTGGAATGAAGATGTGTACTCCCGATGGGAAAGAGGATGATCCAGCAATTCCTGATGACAAATATTGGTGAGAGGGTGCATTGAATATGATTCTAATGCAAAAGAACTTTTATTATTTCATATATAGAGCATAAAGTAACTTGATTCCTCACAAGTGTCTGGGGAGCATGCCATCTCGTCAAAAGCAGTTTTAGTGAATTCACATAAAGCAAAAGCAGGTCACCAAACGTTTGTTGAAAGTGGAAATTGCCTTTTTCTCCACTGTTGTTGAGATTTCAGACTTGATATACATATATATATATATATATATATATATATATATATATATATATATATATGGGTTTGGGCAGTATCCCCCCACAAAAAAACAAAATTCAAATTTTTACTGAAGGTGGTTTCGGCAGACTACTTTCATTTTTGTGTGTGTGTGTGTGTGTGTGTGTGTGTGTGTGTTCACCAAAACTGCCTTTGACAAACATTAAACCCAGTATCTGCATAGTATATGCCAGACACAGGCTTGAGCACTCTGCAGTGTCCGTAATATGATGTGGATTCAGAGACATGGATGATACATGTAGTGGTAGAAGTGAAGGACTTTTATGTGAAAATGGAGAATTGCATCAATTTTTTCAGAAGCTTCAGTGAATTTGTCCCATGTATGTGCATGCTATACGGAATCTGCCACTATAAAATGAAGTATCACTAGTATAATAATAGTATAATTAATTAATTTTGTGGATATAGCAGTGCACACAAATGGTGAATAAAGTATGCATGTATATGTATGTGTGTGTATCTATATCTATGTAGCTGACTATCTATCTATATATATATATATATATATATATATATATATATGGTGCGGTAGCCTCACAGTAAGAAGTGGTCCTGTTTGATTCTCAGCTAGAGTGTCTTCTGTGTGGAGACATGCATGAATAGGCGTACCTTCATTGAAGGTTGTGTGTCAGGGCCGGCAACTCGGCATGTAAAAATCTACTGCCAATCATTAGCGGACCGCAGTTCCGCTGTGGCAACCCCTAACTGGGAAAAGCCAAAAGACTCAACAGATATATATATATATATATATAAATATATATATATATATATATATATATATATATATATATATATATATATATATATATATATACAGATATATATATATATATATATATATATATGTGTGTGTATATATGTATACATGGGTTGCCTTCATTGAAACAAAAGTACATTTAAACGAATTTGACTTACCCAAGCTGAATCCACCGAAGTTGCAGTAGAACAGTGTTTAATTTTTAATTAAAAAAAATACATGGCTGTCTATTTTTAAACAGTGGTACTCTTTAAGAATAGACTCTGAATCTGTGTGTGTCGATGCACGCTATTTGCTGCTACTGCTGTTTTGCTCACAAAGAATTTAACTTTGCTTGGGTTCAGGTTCTTTTTCTTCAGACAAAACAAGATGGATGTACATTCCAGAGTGTGTGTGTGTGTGTGTGTGTGTGTGTGTGTGTGTGTGTGTGTGTGTGTGTGTGTAAAGATAGGTATGTCAGGTTAGTTAACTTAATTGCTCGGGATCAAATCTTGTACCTTGGTTACAGGAAACAAGAGACTGAATCCTATACACCAGCTACCAAACTACTTACCTCTCACCTGTCCAGATCTTTGCAGAATGTCCAGATATTTGCCTCATATTTTTGGTCTGTTCTTCATAAAACTTATTTTCTGGCAGATCATTAAGGACTAAAGTCACTAAATGATGACATGTATTTGGAGCTATCATAAATGCATGATGATGCAAACCATGTTATTCCACCAACTTTCCTAGTTTATAAGATCAATAATTAAAAGGAGTCTCTGATTTTTGTGCCTTTGTTCCCCCGATTATCTTAGGCTTTGTCCAAATGTCTTATGCTAAGAGTTTGAGAGGTATGCTAAGAGTTTCAGTGCATTTTTTTAAGGAATTGTGAGTTTCAAATAAAGAGAAGTTTACTGTTGTTCATGTGAAGTCTGCGTTCAAGTGTTTATTTATTTATTTTTTTAGCAAATGGTCATCATTGTTTGTGCTATACAATTTGAACCAGTGTTAGTAGCACAATAGGTAGTATACTTGCCTTTGGTATAGGTGGCTATTGGCTCTACTCCCACACCATGTATGTGAATTGAAGATGCTGTGGTGTTCTTTAAGGGTGGATAGGATGCTGCATTCCTGAGTGTGTCCTCCTCTGATGAGATGACTAGTAACTAAGATACTGTTGTCAGTTTGACAACCATTCCCTATTGCACTCTTACCAATTTACCATTTTTTTAAATGTAACATTAGCAATTTATTGTTCAAGGTCATAAGGCATTGCATTTTTAGATGAAACACTGAAATATGACGTTGTTTGCCAACAGCAATCTCTTCATTAGTTACAGATTTCATTAATGTGGAATTATTCAAATGACCTTTACTTCTGCATAAATCATTCATATTGACTGATATTGGTAGATTGTAACAGAGTTTGAGTGGTCTTTTATTGTTGAAATGATCTGAAATCAGTAGTTTCATCATTATTGGTTCATATGTTTTGTTTCATTATTTACTGGAAATAAATTCAAAACTGCAACTTAAAGCACACACTAACAAGTGGTGCTGTATTGTACAAGTAATTTAATTTAATTCAATCAGGAAGGTGAATCAAAGGAAACATGCATGTATGCATGGTCCTAAAAATGTGTGCAAGGCGTCTATGATTTAAAAACAGCTGAAAGGTAAACTTGATTCACCACTGGCTGGATGCATTTTTTTTAATGTGGATTTCAATGCCTTATCAAATGCAGAAAGTTTACTTTTCATGCTAAGTTTTCTCATTATGAGACTGTATCATTTTGTTTAGCAAATGGCTACCAGTATTTACACTATAGAATTCGAATTAACAGTTTTAAATTAAATCCAAATGTCTGTAACCATTGTAGAAGTAAAGAAGAAAAGAATATGCACACAGATGGGTTTGAATAGTGTTTATGATAACTGGGGAGAAATGGGACACTGGATTGGCTCAGGGAAGGTTGCCTAAGGCCCCATTTGACTATGATCTGGATCTGAGAATAGGTCGTGCCAAACTGGTGCTTCAGAGGACAAACTTGCTATTGAGAGCCATTTTGCTTGCTGACATTCTGAAGTCCTAAATGCTAAGACATCTTACATTTCTAAACCATTGCTCAGGCTGCAAATTGCCCAGCTGCTCTTTTTAAAGCAGTTGACTGCCTTCCCAATCCTAGCTGTCATGACCCAGGCTTATTACTTTTCTGCTAACATTTGTTCTATTAGAACTTCTTCAGTTACTTCTGCTTTTTACTTTTCTTCTTATATTGGTCAAAGGGCAAATCTTTCTTGTATATAGGAAGAGTTTGCCATTTCTGACACTGATGACGTGAACAACTTGATTGCCAGTGTTACAAAAGGAGCTACTACCAGCATAGCTATCTGGAATTTTGTAAATAATTATATGTAATTTGTGAATATCAACATAATTTATATAAGATACCTGTGTTACAGATGTATTAAAACTGTATGACATGTGTTATCAAACTGTTTTGTACAGATGTGTGTTAAAACGGTATTTTATAAAGTGCTTGAGCTTAAAATGTAAACACAGTGTGCCCTGCTGCAAGATAACAGAAATGTACATGCACTATTGTAACTGTTGAAATGTATATATTTTAATAGTGGAAACTGGAATACAGGAGGTTAACTTAAGAAAAATAGCTGAAATTAAATTACTTTATAGGCTAGGCCAGAGACATAATGTCTGTACTAGGGGAGCTTTCCGTGTTTTCTTCATAATGAACTAATTACTACCTCTAAACGTATGAAGGAATGCAATTGTTTTATGACTTCCAGCATCTGCCAAAGATCTGAAGTCTATGTATTTTCACATGTAGATGCTAAATACTGCCAGATTCCAGCAGTGGGGGGTTTTCCTGGGATCGAGTCAGATGACAAGAAATGATGTAATTCTGCAAGCTAACCCAGCAGTAATATTTGAGATAATTTAAGAAGTCTCTTAGTGAGACAGGGCATTCTCTATTCTGTCTTGGACCTGACAAGAACCATTCACCACAACATCTGCCTTGCTCTGATAAAATAAGTTTCTAGGGGAACTGTATAATTCTCTTGGATATAGTCAGGAATATAGCAAAGCTTAGTTTAGATAATTTCTTTATTTGAGACTGTCCTGCAATGTTTTAAATATTTCCTGTGATTTTGAACTCTGATGTCACTGTGATTAGATACTGAGTATTTTTTTGGTCTTTTATTATTTATTATTAAATATATTTAAACATTTCATTGTGGCTGATCTGTCTAGAGATATTTAAGTTTTGAGAGTACTTGCGTATTTATTTGGTGACACTGTGTTTGCCACTCCTAATAGCCTTGCTCTTGGTCAAACTACCATTTGCATTGATAATTAATAGATTGGACACCCTTTGTTAAGGGCCTTAAAGAAGCTGATAAGGACTTAGCTGGTGGTAGTGATAACTGCCTTATAGTTTGGGCAAAAGATGGCATAGCTGGTAAACCTGTGCAGCCTTGTGTGTGTGTGTGTGTGTGTGTGTGTGTGTGTGTGTGTGTGTGTGTGTGTGTGTGTGTGTGTGTGTGTGTGTGTGTGTGTGTGTGTGTGTGTGTGTGTGCATGCGCGTGTGTGTGTTAGCTACTTGGGCAGGGACACAAAGCACTGCTTGGACAGAGAGGGTGCTGGAGGTCTTGTCTTGGCTACTCAGCTGAGATCTCAACTCTATACCTGTGCCAGTGGGGAGTCTTATTGGGGATATAGAGAAAGAGGGAGAAACCAGCCCCGGACTGACCATGGTCCCTTTGTGCTTTTAAGGGAAATTGCACTTAATGCAGAGAGCTGCATCTGGAAATACTGTGTGTGGCATTTTCATCCTCCCAATGCACGTCCTCCACAGGTGCCAGTGGTGAAGATTGAGGCTCCTTGATTACTGGTCTAGTGGTGGGTTGTCACAGCTAGCATAACTTATACTACTTGTTCTTTGGACCCATATCCATCTCATTTTGTAGTGACTTCCCTAGACATCATTGGTCCATTCATTTTTGAGATCATCATCACCTCTTTTAAGCTTGGTGTGTTTCCTTCATGTTTGAAAGAAGCATTATTGGAATCAATCCCTGACTTCCCTTTTTTGGGAAAGTTTCTTGTAATTTTCCCTTCAACTGGTGTCATTTTTATCAAATTAGGCCATCCTATTGCCCCTGGAGTGTGGATATAGGGCTAGACAGTACAGAGCAGCTCTCACTAGCGTATTTAACAGTCTCCTAGTTGCGAGAAACCAGAGTTAGTATTCTATTTCAGTCCTTTTGGATATCATATTGGCACTTGATTTAGTGGCCTATTCTGTCCTTTTAGGTAGACTAGAGCATTATTGTTGCCTTTCTGGTATTGTCCTGCATTGGTTTGCTTCTTATTTATAAGTTCACAGTCATAGGATTTTGTAAGTTTTTCTTCTGCCCACCTGCTGCACTGCAGGGCCCCACAAGGCTCTATTCTTGGTGTATTATTATTTAACATCTACATATTGCTCTTAGGAAATGTTTTTCATTCGAGAGGTGAGCAATGTCATTGCTATGTTGATGAAATACAGCTATACCTCTCATTCCCTCAGGGTTCTGTTTCACCTCAATTCCTTTTCTTAAGACTTGGAACTTATCTACAATTGGATTATTAGTAAAAGGCTTAAACTCAATACATCTAAAACCTGTAGCGATGATGGTTCATGCCAGTGTCTAAAGCGTGTGATCTTGACATGATCCCTGATGACTGGTTCACACTTAGCGACCATATTTCAGTGGTTGTCAAATCATCCTATATCCATCTTCACAATATTTACGTGATCAAGGACCTTATTCCTCCCAGTGACTTCCAACACGAGTTTATGCCTTGATTTCTTCTCATCTGGATTATCATAATTCTTTACTTGATGACCTGAATCTGAGCTTGTACATTTACTACTTGTTTAAAATTCTGCTGCACATTTACCGTGTGGTGTTCCAAGACATCATCACATTACTCCAGTTATGTATGGCTCCCTGTAAGATATTGCATAATGTACAAGATTCATCTTATGGTATATCTTTCAATTTAACCCTGGGCCAACTTATTTTAAGGGGCTTTTTCATATTCATATTTCTTCCCATACAGTTTGTTTCAGTTCATGAATGTATAACTTGGATTGCTCTGGTTGTTGTTCATTTAGCTGCCAAGACCCTATTCTATGGAGTCATCTTACAGTTAGCTTCCAGAAACACCTATAAGTGCAAGCGTTGAGTGCTCTTAAAATAATGTTTGCTCGATGTTGCTTATTTATTATGTAGGTTTATCTTATTGATGTATCTGTTTTATTATTATTTGATAAATACAGTTCTTGCATTGAAGCACTTAAGTAGATCTGAACTTGAAATCACTGGTGATCGATCATCATGAGTCCAGCTATGCCAATCCATCAACTTCCATACCCATGTTGGAGAAAAAATAGAAACAAGATTAATACCTTCTTTCCTTGTCTGCATCAGCTATAGCAGCAATAGGCAAAGGAGTTCTTCTTATTCACCTTTTATTATGGAATGCACATTACAGTTAATGTCTCCAACAAAAATATCCACTTCATACTGTCTCTGATAAACTAAATTATTTTATTACCCACTCTCCTGTCCATAAATATCTGCGTATCATTCTCTCAAAAGCCAATTTTCCCCCAATAACTTTTCTGATGACCTTCTCCTAGGGTGTTTTCTCTTCAGACTCCTCGTGCCTGACTCATTCACTCTACTGGCTGTGAAGCTCACTCAGAAGGTTGTCCCAAACAATACCCTCCATCCAAACAACATAGACCAGTGATGGTGAACTTATGACACCCGTGTCAAAAGTTACACATGCCACAGCGTTTTGGGTGACATGCCACTGACGAGTTACCAATGACACTACTTTTGCATTCGTTGCTCATGTGAAGTGCACTGAATTTTTTTGTGATGGGAGCTTTTGACATGCCAAGTCCAAAAGGTTCATCATCACTGACATACACCATAACTACATTGTATTGCTCCAAAACTCAGAGAATCCATTCCCTTTTGCATATAGAACATATCCTCTTCAAACCCCACTTCCTAAGTCTCACTGTAGATGTCCTTCCATGAGCCATGTCATCTAACCATCTATTCATATTCCAACTCTTGCCTAAACCTCTACATTACCAATTTGTCTGTTTAAATCAATTCCATACTTGTATACATTTGTGCGTGTCATTATCGTTGACACCTTACATCATTAAACAAACATTAACACACTTCTTTGCATGCTGTGAAACTAATCCTTGGAACATGCAAATAAGAAAACAGTGTTTTTAAATGCAGACAAGCTCCCTGCCCATGTCTTGTGGAATTGAGTTGGGGGAACTTTGCCCACCCCACACACACTGCTTCTTATTTATTCCAACTTCAAGATTGCACAATCCACAGTGAAAGGGCATATTCCCCAAACCTAGGGACTGGCCATTCTCACACAACTGTTGGTCATCTGTATTGACAACCAAAGTATGTTGAAAATACAGAAGATGATTTTGGCTAAAGTGAAGTACTGTTAGGTCCTTTGGTCAAGTTTTTTTTATGGTCAGCCTGAGAATCAGCTGACCATTTTTGCTGAACTAAAGATCTCCAAACATTAAGTTAGTGTTAGAATGCGTGACTGTGGTGTTTATAGATTTTTCCCTTTTCCCAGTTGTGTGACTTCAGAGTTGGTAAAAATAAAATCTGGGGGAGGGGTGTGGATGTGCAACAATGCTGGTTTTGCTTTCATATTTAATGCACATTTACTACTTTTGTGCATTCAGAGAAATATGGTTGCTGTTTTACCATTCAGAAATACTTTGTTTTGACTATTGCCAATTTGCCAAAGCACTTCTGTATGATTCCATTCACTCATCCACAGCCCCTTTCTCACATTTCTGTACATGGGGTTAGACCTACAGCCTCTTTAGTGTGTTGAATCCATCTACTGCATGTCTTTGGAACTGGATCATCCAGATAAAACACAGGGAGGGCATGCAGACTCTGCATTGAGAGTAACCTATCTGATAATTGAACTGGGGAACCTCTCCCTTTGAAGTGACAGCACTACCAGGTTTGCCACTGTGCTTCCCTTTGTATACGAATCTATTTGTACATACACACATGCACACACAATCTATTTATATACTATATATGCATTGCTTCATTTGTACATATTGCATATGATGCAGTGCCTTAAATTTATTCACCAGGGCTCTACTTACTAGTGGTCATTTCTGATCAGTATGCCGTCCCAAAAAACAAAAATATATAAATATAGTCAGATTCCATGACTGCTGGTAAAAAGAAAGTGCTATGTATTTCTAAATACCCCCTTGTTCTGAAATAAATATTGCTGTAGTAAATCTAATAGACTCATTATGCAAACATGCAAATTGAAAGCTTTTGAAAACAAGAGCCTGTGTTTTTCTTTCTGCCTTACTCAAAAACGTTTTTGATAAATACATTATTGTAGCAGTCTTTAACATTCTACTTTCCTGCTAAATTTTATTTTAACAGCTCTTCTACTTTATTTTCAAAAAGTTTTGTTATGTTTCTTATTTGGCTAGAATGCTGCGCCTTATTTTAAGTGGAAGCCGCAAATAAATTTGTGGATTATTTATTTATTTTGTTTTTACTGTTATGAGGTCACTATTAAATCTTTAACTAATAATGCAAAGCTACACTAGGATCTCTCAATGCATTCAGTTGCTTTTTCCCACATCCTTCGGAAATTGCTGTATCTGAAATTCATTACATTGGTTAATGGACTATACCAGTTCTTGACTCCCAGATATGCAGAAATAAATGAAGCACATGACCCATGGGATGACACCTGTATGACATCTGTATAATTACCTCAATCAGCATGATTCAGGTGACGAGATGCATTAAACATGTGACCTTACACTGATCAATGAAATGTTGAACACTCACAGGTTGATCATTGAAACATTCTACAAAATAAACAGAATTACCAAAAATGTAACATGCTTTATGAGCCCTTAATGACAAACATTTAGATTTCATACCTGAGGGTAAAGTGGATAGGAAATCCCCTGAAAGTTTATAATTTCTATGGTCACTGTAAATTAATGTAATACCATCAGAAGAAAAATAGTTTTCCAACACATTACCCTGGGATGTTGATGTCACTGTAACATTAAAACAGTGCAACACAAGGGGGAGGAGTGGGTGTTAAGGGAGGCAGCGTGTCACCCCCATAATGAAAGTCAAAGTTCTCAGCCACTTAGCACTGAAAATCTGGACAAAGCCAAAAAAGAATAGGGGACAAAGGCCCAAAAATATTGACAAATTTTAAATATCACTCTAATTAACTTAGAAAGTTGCTAAAATAAAAATGTTTTGTGTTTCCATAAATATATATATATATATATATATATATATATATATATTCTGAATGATATGAATTCTGAAACTCAAATGTCTGTCATTATTTACTGAATTCAATCTGCACTGATTTGCCAGAAAAACAGTTTTTATGAGGAACAGCACAAAATATGAGGCAAAAATCTGAACATGCTGCGAAAATCTGTACAGTTGAGAGGTATGAAAAGTGCTGCACATTTTGTAGATAACTAATTGCCAGGAGTATAATGCTTTTCATGATAAAATTTTAAGAGATAAGTGTATGCCGCAGGCTGCCTTAACCCACTGCTAATGAAATGTAAGCATACAAAAAGTCATTCATTTAATAACAGCTTTTCATGTAAACCATACAAAGTAAAACATAACGTGGCAGTGTTATTTTTTTAGTTAAAAAATTAAGGACTTAGGAGGATTAATATTAAAATAAAAACACTTTCAAACTTTTGTTATAATGTTACATTTAATGGTAAGAAAATAATATATATATTGTTGTTTTGTGTATTAATTTTATCAGTGTCAGTCATGTTTCCCTTGTCTGTCTAGTCAGCTTGGCGAAGCCCAAACCAGCAGAGTCATAAAGGGAATCTAATGCTCTATAGAAGCCCTTTCTGTGCTTGTAGAAAAGCCTGAAGCTTCCAGTTACAATGCAAACATATAGTTACCAGGTCACTAACTTTCTTATTCATTGGAACCTGTTGCAAGATATCCTGTGGCATCACAGGCTTTTATTTTTATTTTATTTTTTTTGTAGTTTCCCATCTCTCTATCTTATCACTAGAATCCTCGAATCAGTAGGAAATATTTTAGCATCAATTTGTTGAGAAGTTCCTCTGTGGACAGGTACACAATCTTCTTACTAAGCTCGATCTTTGGACTTTCTGAAACACAATCTCCCCTTTTCTCCCAGAAATTAATACAAAACTAATTCTAACTCAGAAAGAATAGGGACCTGTTTTCTCGTCAAATTCCCCCAAGTGTTTGTAAATACTATCTCAGGTAATTCCTGGAAATTGGACATAGTGTCAATTTTATTAGCCTGAAAACTGAAAAAAGGTATTTACAAGAGTTGTGCCTATGCTTATACATGCACCTGTGCTACATGGCCATTGTACCCTGTATCTCTCTTACTCGATAGCTTGGTTCTGGGGCCTCCACTAGGATGTTGTACCCTTTCAAACTATACCATGAACCAAATTCATGTGTTTACTTATTTCTTCCTGGGCTACATCTGTTTCACATGGATTTGATAGTCAAACCATAGTCACTAATAGTTCAGTCAGTATTAAAAACCTTCACTTCAGCAGGTGAATTGTAACAACTTTTATTACATATGGAATTAAATGCTGTTGAATTCAATTTTTTGGGCATCCCAAATGTGTTCATCTGTTGAAGCATTTTCACCAGTGTGTGATATCTTAATTAAAATATTCCTAGAAGGAGGATAGAAAATTTAGTTATTACATAGGATTGCTGATGATGTCATAGTTGGTAGAAATACAAAGTTTGCTCCCATTTTACAAGGTGATTTAATTAATAAGCCTCAGAATGCTCCAGACACAGTCAGGTATAAAAATAGCATTGCTTTACTCATGTCTACTGACAGCCAAGCTATAAAAAGACTATTTGCAATATCCAATAAATGGAAAATTATTAACTATAATGGTGATCTTTGTCAGTTTTTTTGGGAGTAGTCCTACCTTTGTGGAAACTATGCAAAGGAATTTAAAAGAATAACAACATGGATGTTATTTTTAGAACAATGACTAAAAAGCCCAAAGGGTCAGCACCTGTATTTTTTTTGTACTTTCAGTTCCTATTTTGAATTGACCTCTTTTCTCAAAATCCTTTGGAGTCAAACAGGGTTATACTTGTAATATTATTTGTCTAATTTTCATAGCCAAGCATCAATGTAGATCAAAGAGCATATCTATGCTGCCAAAATCAAAGATACAGACAATGCTCATTGCAAACATAATGTTGTTTGCAAATCATTTAGTAAATTTTCATTTCTTGTCACAGAATCCCAGGACTACATTTTTTAAAGCTGGAGACTATAACAATGCTTTAGAAATAAAATAATTCAGGTGGCAGTTGTGTTTGGCTACAGGCTATTATCCAGTCATTAATGAATCAATGAGTATTAAGTGTTTTAAGCAAAGGCTGGCAACGAAGCTTTTAAATGCAATAAGATGTTTTGTAAACTTTATTATTTCTTTGTATCACTTTTATGTTGTAAATTTTTAGTTCATACATTTAGATTTGATTGATTGTGTGATGCAATTATTGGTGAATTTATTGTCTCTTGACTTTGTCTGGGCTTTTTAAAACATGATTTTTATATATGATTTTATTTCTGATGAAAGCTTCACTATAACAGAAAAAAAGCAGTAAACATATTAGTAAAATTGTTTTCTGCATTTGTTCTGATGTTTTTGTTTCCAGATGTTTTTTGTTACAGCTAGTTTTCACACACGGTTTTGTTTTTTAGTGCTTGTTTTATCCTGAAACATAAATTTATTTGTCTGCTGTGACATTATCCTTCAGGATAATGCATATCAAAATCACAGTTCATGGCAATGGCCCTAAGATTATGATTTTGTATATCCAATCAAATACAACAATACAGTTTACATTGGAATCGTTTGCTGATTCATGATGTAACAAATGACAGCTAAGGGAAGTGGAGAGAGAGAGAGAGAGAGAGAAACATATTTAAACCTAGGACCCTCAACATAGTAATTTCCATTGTAGTTCATGGAAATTCCTATTGCTGAAAGCATAAAATCAGTAGATAACCTTTTAAAGCCTACAAAATGTGCAGTGTGTTGGCCTGGCCCTTCCCAGCAGTATGAGGTCCTGCAGGGTAACTCTGTATTGATCTATTTTTTTTTTTCTTTTTCTGATTTAATACAGGAATGTCATAAGTTTATATGAACAAGAATACATTTGTATTGGCATTTAGCAACTATTTCCTTTTTCTGAGTTCACATGTATTAATGCAGATGAACCTTTCATATTAGATAAACTTTTACTTTTATTTAACCTTCTCAGTTAAAACAAATCCTTCTGACTTGTTTTAGGGAGTGCATTTAGAGGCTGCTGCATGATATTTATATATTTGTTTCTTTGTTTGTATTTGTTAGCCATGGCAGAACATTGATCTTCATGGACATTTTTCAGACTCGACTCAGGATTGTTGTTGGTTTAAGTGATTTGCTCAGAGTCACACAGGCAGTGGAAGCTGACTGAATCAAACCATGAACTGTGTGTGTGTGTGTGTGTGTGTGTGTGTGTGTGTGTGTGTGTGTGTGTGTGTGTGTGTGTGTGTGTGAGGGAGAGAGAGAGAGACTGTATGTGTCTCTATGAACCAATGCATCACAGGAATGAGCTTGTTAATGGCTCCATGGCCCTCTGCACCAACTACTAGACATCCTGGATGCCAACTGTCAGGCAATGAGTTAAAAGGAGCACCTGTTTTTGTTTTCTGGCTTTATCTCCCTTATAATTATTAGAAACTTAATAGCAGTTAAAGGATTTAATACTGAACAGTAAAGCATTCCTGTCAGTATCTAGGAAGTAGACATATCTAATGCTAGACCCAGATCATAGATGCTTTCACATTGAGAAACGACTAAGACAAGATCATTGTAAAAGTCACCTATAACACTGTAATGCACTCACTAAAGTTCTGTAATAAACTCACCAACGACACTTACTAGACACAGTAAACTCACCATTGAAACAGATTAATTACAATGTAAAGCCCAAAATATTATAATAAAACAGCACAATTCATCTTTGAATTCCTTCATTACAAACACCTCTAACATGGCCTCCCTGGCCTTCCAGGAAGTGCCCAAAAATCCTCAAAATATTGATTACTGCACATGATAAAGGCACCCAAAAAACTGTTGAATTACTCATGATGAAAGGAAACTCTGATGAAGATCACATGGTAAATCTAGCTCAAAACTCTGATACTATGCATTTGTTTACCTTCTGCTAACTAAGTGTGTGTGGAGGGTTCCATCAGTATCATTTTTCAGCCATGGTTTTGAACAATATAGCAGATAATAAAATGAAATACAACAGACATAACAATAATGGGTAATTCCGTACACCAGTAACTGTATATTGTTTATTTATGCACTTTGATAACAGAGTTAGATTCTAAAGGGTAGAGCCCACTCACAGAGGGAACCTGGCCTGAAAAGTTTTATACATCATTTATAGAACACTTTAAGATTACAAAGGTTAATTGACAGCTAAGGGTTGTGGTTTAATGCATGGCATATCTTTGCAAAAACAGTCACATTTATAGGTGGATGGCATGAATGCATCCATTTTCTGATGCAGGATTGCAGGATGCAGGATCCTATCATGGTAGCCAACAGATGCAAGGTATTGAAAATCATTTTATGCAGGGTATTAGTCTTACAATAAAATAGACACAGTTATTCAGACACTTATTACATATGCCTACAGGTAATTTAAAGAATGCCAATTATCTGCTGCATGTCTTTGGGAGGTGTGAGGAAAATGAAGCACCTATTGAAAGCCTGTGTGAATACAGGAGAACATGCAGACTATGTACAGAAGGCACCCCAGCTAAGATTTAAACTGGAAAGCCTCTTTCTGTGAGGTATCAGTGCTATTCATTGTGGTACTGTGCAGCCCGTGCTATGAGAAGGTACAGATAGTCAAAAGGAGGCATATTAACTACAGAAATCATAAACAGGAGAAATACTGCATAAGTAGGTAATTCTAAACTTTACCAAAGCTGCTGACAAATGTAAAGTAAATCAGATGATGGGAAAGTAGGGTAATGGTACGAAACAAGCAAACATCTAGGTAATGGCAGAATAGTAGTGTAACAGTGACCAGTTAGCATATACAGTCTGAAACAGCAGACTAACTAAAACAACATCTACATAGTGCAAATAGTGTTACTCTAAAAAAATCAATTAAGTGCTGAATGTCATTATGAATCTCCACACAGAAAGCACAGTCATCGATAATAATAATATGAAAGCATCGGTTTGTTTTTGTCAACTACTGGCAAACCACTATCATCTTCTTCAGTTACTGACTTTATATGCATTGGGTTTTGGGCCAAACATGCTGCGTCTTTCAGCTATCTACTTTAAACCGCAATTGCCACATAGTTCTGTTCACATATAAAGAATTATAGCTCCATCCAGGACTGAGGACAAAGCTTTGGTGTCATCTGCAAATAGTCATATTGTTAGTCATTCCCTTCAAAGAGTTGGAGATGAATATATTAAATACTGAGGGAAGATCCAAACATTAACTCGTGTAATACCCTTCTGGTTACTTTCTTCATCCATGATAACCTCCCTCTGACCATCATCTACTGAGTTCTTCCTCACTGTCACTCAAGCTATTCATAAATTTCTGTCCTGCAGCTAGTCCTTTCAGATAACCAATTAGATTTCAATGTACTTAAAACTGAAGGTTTGATCAAAGTGCAAATATTACCATTATTATCCGTCCATGCTGCTCTGATGCTACCAGTCACAGAACTGTAGCAGCTTTGATTTACAGTTCTTTTCGACAGTGAATTAATCGTGGTTTGGGTCCTGAAGCTAGCTGATAATTAGACAGGACTCAAAGCTTTCTCCTATCATCCTATCACCTTCCTAGACATGGATGTTATACTAATTGCCCTGTAGCCTGTTCTGGTCCTGCTACTTCCCTTAACAAGGGGACAATAAAAGTTTTTCAGTCATCCAGTGCTTTGCAGCTAGCTAGAGACATAGGAACATTTCTTTTATTTGTTCAACAGGTGTACTTGTTATATTTTTAAGTACTTTAACTTGTATCAGATCTGGGACATGTGTTTTACCTAACTGTGAGCTGACCAGTTTCTTATGCCCAGTTCTTTCCTGCTGGGCAGTTTTCATCAGCTCTTACCTCCACTGCCTTACTCACCTCTATTTTTGGTGATCCAAAAGTCACATTTAACAACAATGTCCTTATTGAAATGTATCTTTTATTTGTGATACATTTGATTTTATGAGAGCTTTGAAAGAAATCATAATCTTGGATTCAGAATACCTGGTGACTATGGACATACAGTCATTGTACACCGTGACACCTAATGATGTTGGGATGGACTATATAAGAATGGAATTGTTATGCTCTAAACTTTTTTGAATGATATGGTTATTCTTATTATGGAAATGCTTGATGTGAATTTGTTATATAATTTTTTTTAAGTTAATGCTTCTTTTTTCCAACAGACAACAGGGTGGCAATGGGAGCATCCATCACTCCAAGTTATGCAAATGTATTTATGATAATCTGGGAGAAGGAATTTATTATTAATAGGGAATTTTTTATTAATATTGTTTACTATGGGCATATAATTGATGATGTTTTTTATGATTTGGAGAGGTAATTTAAATGATTTGTTATTATTTATTCAGTATATTAACTCTGCCTGCAGTTATTTAAATTTTACTTCTTGTTATGATCTTAGAAGTGTTTATTTTTTAGATGCAGAAGTTTTTAAAATTGTTCATAAGTTAAGAACTAAAATAAGAAAGAAGTGCAAAGCAATACTTCTTTAGATCATTGAAGTATGCATCCCAAAAGTACTAAAAAAATAATAATAAGGGGCATTTGATGAGGGTCTATATTAGAATACCGACAAAGCTCCCCCCCGATAATTATATATACCAACTCAGAGATCACAGAACAATGAGGAAAGGGCACATTTTCCGATCTTCACTGTACTGCAATCTTGAACAAACACAGTTCTATCACCGGCATTTTCGGTGATAAGGCCATTCAATTAACGGTTTTGTCAGTGTTCTAATATGGACCTGTTGATGAGAGTAAGCTATTTAACTGATAATGAAGAGCTGTTCATAAAGAAGGAGCTGCTTTGTGTTCAAGGTTGATAGGTAAAGGTTAGCTGAAAAAGATGGTAAAACAAAAGTTTGCAGAGGTTACTAGTTTGAGAAATAATGAATGTAGTCTTACAAGGGTAACAAAAAATAACTCCTATTTTTGTGAATAAAAGGACAAAGAATTTTAAAAATATGATCAATTAAAATTTAGTCATAAAAATACTAATAATAGCAAAAAAAATGTATAAATGTTATGATTTTAAGTATTGCCAGAACCTGAAAGTAGATGCAGGGGAGCTTTGGATTAATAACTAGGAGATATTTGTCTGAGGTTATTACACATGTAAATCCAAGCTTGTAGTTTATTTATCTGTTTACTCAGCCTGCCCTGCCAATTATGTAGGCAGAACTATTAGACAGTTAAATCGCAGGATATATGAGTATTTATATGCTGTGGAGACAGCAGATGGTAACAATGCATGGGATAAACATTATTATAATACTAAATGTAAAGGCTCCCCTAAGTTTTTAGTTTTAGATCATGTATCTGATTTCATAAATAGATTAGATGCTGAAGGAGTAGTAGACTGGAATGAATATTGTTGGCAACTGAGGTTAGATGCCAGCAATGCTCCAGGGCTAAATGATAAGGAAAATTTAAGATTTATTTAAAAAGAAAGAAGCTTAAACATTAGTGCAGGCATCATGAGTAAGTTAATTTTGTAAATATTTAATTGGTGTTAAATTCTAATTGGAATGTGTATAAAATGCTGTGGTTTGCCTTGTTTCATTCAGGCTGATGAAGTCTTATTTTGTTCATCTGTTTTTGGTTGTTTTCCGTTACTTGATTTGTAGTTCTTTTTGACAGTGACTTAACTATGGTTTGGGTCTTGAAGCTGTCGGATAATTACACAGGACTCAAGCCTTTCTCCTATCTTCCAATCACCTTCCTAGACACAGATCTTATAATAACTGCTCTGTAGTTGCCTGCTCTGGTCCTGCTACTTCCCTTAACAGGGGACAATAGAAGCTGTTTTTCAGTTATCCAGTGCTTTTCAGCTGGCTAGAGACGTAGGAAGATTTCTTTCAGTTGTTCAGCTGGCATACTTGCTGCTTTTTAAGTACTCTTTAGTTGTATCAGATTTGTAATGTATTTTACCTAACTGTCAGCTGACCACTTTCTTATACTCATTTCTTTCCTGCTGGGCAGTTTTCATCACCTCTTACCTCCACTGCCTTACTCACCTCTCTTTTTAGTAATCTTCCTTTGTTTTTCTTGAAAATATTGACCCAAAGTCTCATTCAACAACAATGTCCTTATTGACCCTAATTTCCTTTCCAGCCATGGCCAGCCTCTTCAGTTTGGTGTCCTCTCTCCTCCTCATTGTAGTTTACCTGTTCCTTGCTTTTTCCTTTACTAGCTTCTCTGCAGGTTGGTTTTGATCTTTCTCACCTGTCAATTGTTTTGTTTCTGACCTTAATATAACCCTGCTTCCCTTCTTCCCCCTCCTATTTAATTGTCTTATCCTTATTTTTAAGTACTGCCTTGAGTTCTGTGCTCAGTTACTTTGGCTTCCACTAGACTTTGCCTTCCTCCTTTAAGGCCCACATTCACACCAACCTTCCCTAAACGTGTCTATGCGTTCTGCCCTGAAGTTGTTCGCCCCTTCATTTTCCACACTATTCTAGCTCCTTTCATACTGTGATACTGCCAGTCCAGCTATCTGGAATTTTGTAAATAATTCTTTGTCATTTGTGAATATTGATATGATTTATACAGAACTGTATGTCATGTACTGAGCTTCAGGAATGTAACCCCAGCATACCGTGCTGGAACACAGACGATTAAATTACAAAACTTCAGGAAAATAAGTTGAAATTAAGTGTTTTACAATTGTGCCATAAAAGTTAGTTTCAATGCAGCAAGGAGACAGGATGTCCAGAGCTAGAGGTTTTTTTTTCTACTGTCTTGGAGAGAAGTAGTTACTAGGTTTAAAATGTAAAATGTGCTTTATTGCTTTATGACTTCCTATCAGCTGTACAGTTCTGAGAGATATGTATTTCTCACATTGAAGTGTTAAAATTCTATTAGTTTCTGGTTTAGTCTGGGAACTGGAGTCAGGTGACAAAAAGTGATTTCATCCAGGCTAACCCAGCAGTAACATGGGATATAATTTGAGAACTCTCTCAGAAAGCGACTGTGCATTTTGTATTTTGTCTTGGACCTAGCAAGAACATCCACTCATCGCCATCTTCTGCACTTCTGCCTGATTGCTCTGCAAGTACGTTCTTAGGGCATAGTAACTCTTTTTAGACTCGGATAGGAATAGAGTAAAGATCAGTTTAGGTGTTTTCTGTATTTATTTGAGACTGTCCTGCAATGTTGTCTTAAAATATTTCCTGTGATTTTGAACTCTGAAGTAACTGTGTTTGTTTTCTGAGTATTGTCTTGTTCTTTTATTATTTATTATTACATATATTTAAACCTGTCTTTGTGGCTGATCTTTGTGAGACATATTTAAGCTCTTAGAGTACTTGCATATGCATTTGGTGACACTGTACAGGCCATTCCTAAATAGCCTTGCAAGTCTTGGTCAACACTACCATTTAGATAATAGTAACATTACACAGTAGGATTGGACACCCTTTGTGAGGACCTTATAGTAGTTGATAAACAGTTGGCTGGTGGAAGTTGGAACTACCTTATAGTCTGGGCAAAATAGAGCATAGCTAGTAAACCTGTGCCAGCCTTTCCCAGGTGTGTGTGTGTGTGTGTGTGTGTGTGTGTGTGTGTGTGTGTGTGTGTGTGTGTGTGTGTGTTTTTCTGTATATCAGTCAAATCATAAAGTGTGTGTGTGTGCTAGCTACTTGGGCAGGGACACGAAGTACTGATTGGACAGAGAGGGTGCTGGAGGTCTGAGATTGGCCACTCGACTGAGATCTCAATCCTATAGCAGTGCCAGTGGGGAGTCTTACTGGGGATCTAGAGAAAAAGGGAGAAACCAGCCCTAGACTGACTGTGATCTCTGTGTGTTATTAAGGGAAATTGTACTTTACTGTGTGTGTACTTGTCATCCTCCTATTGTGTACATCCCTCACTGTTGCCATTGGTGAGGATTGAGGCTCCTTGATTACTGGGCCAGTGCAGGGGTGTCACATATTCCCCTAAAAACTCAAGCTAGTTTTTCAAGTGACCATTGAGAAATGTTGCTTGAGAAGGTTGAGGCTATCTGAGAATAGCTTACCCCCTTCCCTGTCTTGAGAGCCCATCTGCATTGGCATTACTAACCCTACTGCAGTGCTGCACTGTCATATCATATGCTTAACCCTAGGCTTCACTTAAGTAACTTGGCATTTTGCTGGCTGGCTCGATGTAGCCATGTTAAGGGACTGTGGTCTGTAGCTACAGTGAATTTCCTTCCATACAGCTAAGTACAGCCCCCACCACATCCAGCTGCACAACAAATTATTTGCTGTAATCTGGACTGGATAACACAGTGGGTTCCTCCCAAAGCTCCTTTAAGCTTCTGGAATGCCTGCTCACCTATTGGGGTCCACACTACCTTATCTGTGCTGCTTTCCTTGTTAGGTCTGTGAGGGGAGGAGCTATTGTACTATAACTGGGGACAAACTTTCTGTAGTATCCTGCTGCCACTGAGAATGCCCTCACCTGCTTTTTGGTAACAGGGACAGGCCATGCCTGAATGGCTTCCACTTTGGCGGGTTCTAGCCTGATCTTACCACTCCCCACTCTATGTCCCAGGTAGGAGACCTCTGCCATACCTACCTGACATTTGGTGGGCTTAATGGTCAACCCTGGCCTCTGTAGTCCACCCAGCACATCCCTGATGTGCTGAAGCTGCTCTTGCCGTGAATGGCTGTAGATGGCAATATCATCTAGGTAAGCAAGGGCAAAATCTCCTGCTAGGATAAGATCTACCCACCTCTGGAAAGTCACTGTGGCATTTTTTATCCAAGCCAAAAAGAGTCACAAAGGCTGACCTCTTTCTAGCACTGGGAGTTAAGGGCACCTGCCAGTCACCCTTGGCAAGATCAATGGTGGTAAGATACTTGGCCCCACCCAGCTGCTCTAGGGCTTCATCTGTCCTAGCCATGGGGTAAGCATCTGACTATTTAATTTCCTGTAGTTCACACAGAACCTAGTGCTCCCATCCATCTTGGGTACCAGCACCACTGGGGAGCCCAGACAGCTGTTGGACTCCTGAATTACCCTAGTTACATTTCCTGTATCTCCTCCCTCAAAGTCTGTGTGACTCTCTCAGGCACCCTATAAGTGGCCTGCTTAATAGGCCTTTGTGATCCAGTATCCACATGGTGCTGCACCAGGTGGGTGCACCCTGGTTTCCCAGGGAACATGTCTCCAAACACCTGTAACACTGCTCAGATTTCTTGAACCTGCTAGGGGATAACTGCTTGGACATTACTATCCCTTCCACTGAGGTGTCAGTTTAAGTCTCTCTGAGGAGAGCAGTCACCTGATCTCCCTCAGATGACTCCTGCCATCCACTGCAAACACTCAACACAAGCGCCTCCCTATCATGGTAAGGTTTCATCATGTTAACATGGTATAATTGGGCCTCTGCCTCCTGCCTTAGCAGTTCTACCATGTAGTTAACATCAATGACCTTCCTTACCACCTTGTAGAGTCCCTCCCAAGCTGCCTGCAGCTTGCTGTGTCTGACAGGAATGAGAACCATTACCTGGTGCCCTGCAGCATACTTTCTAGCATTCCTGTCATACCAGATCTTTTTCTGCTGTTGGGCTTTTGCCAGGTTCTCCTGAGCCAAACCCATGAGTTTGTTGAGCCTTGTCCAGAGGTTTAGGACATATGCCACAACAGACTCCTTTTGGAATTCACACTTGCCCTCCCACTCATCTTGAATCAAATCTAGAGGTGCCCTTACCCTATGCCCATACAACTCAAGAGGTGAAATACCTGTGGATTCCTGAGAAACCTCTCTGTAAGCAAACAACAGGTAAGGGAAATATTTGTCCCACTTCTTCTTGAGCTGGTCTGCAAATGCCGATAGCATGGACTGGAGTGTAGCCTTTCAACAAGACCATTAGTCTAGGGATGTTAGGGGGTGGTCTTTAGGTGCTTCACCCTGCAGTGCTTCCACAGACAAGCCAGCAGGTCTGACATGAAATTGGCACGTCCGTCAGTCAGTATTTCTTTTGGGAAACCTGCCCTGCTGGAAATCTCTAACAAAACATTTGCCAACTTTTCTGCCTCAGTGGAGGACAGAGCCACATCCTCAGGGTGTTTGGTAGCATAATCCACTACCACTAGGATATACCTTTTCCCTGTGGAACTTGGGGTACTCTGAGGCCCCACAATATCCATAGTTACCCTGTGAAATGGCTCCTCAGTCACAGGCAAAGGCATTAAAGATACTTTCACCTTGTCTCCTTCCTTGCCTACCTTTTGGCCCTGCTCACAGGTCCTGCAATACCCTGTTACATCTCTGGAAATCCCAGGCCAATCAAAGTTCTGCATAATATGTCTCTTGGTATGTTTTATGCCCATATGACCTGCAAAGGGAATATCATGGGCTATTGCTAGAAGTGCCAGATGGTAGGCTCTGGGCACTACTGACTGCTGTATTCTCTCACTCTCTAGCCCACCCTTAGGGCTTCACTCTCTGTACAGTAACCCTTTGTCCCAGTATTTAGATTCCCCTTTCCCTTGAGAATCAGGTACCTCACTAGCTACCTCCCTCAAAGCTTTGTAATGTAGGATCTGAGAGCTGAGCCCATCTTAACTCTCTCTTTGTAACCCTTCCCAGCTCCCCTTCCACAGGAAGTCTAGTATTCTCTGACAGCAGTGCCTCACTGTCAGCCTGGGTACTACTACTCACCTCTGCTCCCTCCCTGAAGTAACCACCTTATCAGTCCTGGCTGCAAGTATGTGGTATGTCTGGGTCTCCCCCAGGCTACCAGACACACATGCTTGTCTCCAAGCCTGACTGCATGTAACTGCATGTACACACGGCGATGCATTATCAAAATCATTCCCCTATCATGACATCTGCAGTGATGTCCTCAAACACACCTCCTTGCTTGCTTCCTTTTCCTCCCTCCAAGTCAAGGTGAACCCAAGCCAAAGGTATTTGGAATGGGGTCCCTCCTAAAGCTCTGACTGGAGTAGACTGCCCAAGCGACTAGTGCTCCCCAGCAACTATTGCAGGCTACACAATGGTTAGGCCAGAGGCTCTCTCTCTCCTCATAGTGGCCTCATTCCCATCCACTAAGATAGAATATAACCTCTTGTGGTAGTTTGGTACTCTTGTCTCAAGGCAAGTTACTGCTAGCATTTTGTCATTCCTACTTACTGGCCCTCCCACCTTTTGTTCCCCACCTTGCCTCTGTGGACATTTGTATGCTAGATGGCCCCACTGGTTGCATTTAAAATATTTAGCACTTGGTTCTGGACATGTACCTGGACTAGTGGCTTCCCCTGCTACTGGCGGACTCTGTCAGGGCAGTGTGGGCTGCCCACCATGAGTTCCCTTAGACCCATAAGCAGCATTGGGTGTCCCTTTCCTGTTCAGTGATGCCCTGCTTGTTAGGTATAGAGCTCACTTCTTCCCCAACTCCCCTGCAGTATTGTATTGTCTATCAGCTAACCAGATTCTCATGTCCTCAGGCAAAGTGCTAAGGGCTTGTTCCCACACCAAAAGTCTGCCAGCCCTTCAAAAGTATTGACCTGACATCCACTCATCCACCTATGAAAATAAGTGCTTAGTTCAGCAATATATTCACACACACTTTCATCTGCCTTGCGTCTATGCTCACAAAACCTTTTTTCTATAAGCTTCAGGTGTTAACTTAAGGCATTCTAACAAACACATTTTGACTGTATTATAATTTAAGCAATCAGTATCAGACAGTTTAGAATTTGCAGTTACAGCTTTACTGTGGAGTAAGGGGGTCAGGAACTGTACCCAGAGCCCTTGGTCAACATTATACCATTTACAATACCCTCTCATACATATGAATGAAACTATCAAAATTATTCTCCTCTGTAATTGCAGAAAAAATTTACTGATCTCTGTTGCTTCTGGGTTCATTTACTCCCTTCCCCATTACCTCCATGACTCTGGCAAAGAGTTAGTATCTCCTTTTCATGTTGCCTCTGCCTCTTCTTCTCCTCACCTTCCAGATATCACAATTTCTCATTTTCCTCAGCTTTCAAACATTGCAGTTTCTCATTTTCCTCAGTGTGTAGATGTCTCCATCTCTCTGCTGCTTCTATTTCCAAATGTGTGGCCTCCACTCAAGTATCCAGATGGATTTTTATGTCCTCTGTGAAAAGGTTGAACTGTCCATTTTTCTAGAGTTGTACATCTCCAAGGCTAGTCTGATTGTCCTCCTGGCTGCTATCCTGTGATGTAGCTAGGACTAAAGCTTCAATCATTTCTGCCTTAGTCAGGTTGGCATGCACCAGTCCTATAGCCTGGCACATTTCAGCCCATTGGCTCCTTGTCAACTTGCTATACTCCTCTGCTGACATCCTTGCCTGCTCTCCCTAAGTAAGCTAACAAAAATAAAACAATTGTGATATGAACTCTGAATTTTCACTGCATGGCTAACTGAGAGTACAAACACCTTCAGTGACCACTGTACACAAGCAGCAGGAATTCAATATCCACATCACTACAGGCCAATTAATATGTGATGTGGCTATCTCACCACTGTTAACCAATTAATATGTGATGTAGATATCCCACCACTTCCAACCTATTAATAAGTGATACCCCTGCACTGGCCCAGTAATCAAGGAGCCTCAGTCCTTACCACTGGCAGCAGTGAGGGATGTACACAATGAGAAGATGACACATGCACACACAGTAAAGTACAATTTCCCTAAAGAGCACTCTCTCTCCAGATTCACAATAAGACTCTACACTGGCACAGCTATAGGACTGAGATCTCAGCCAAGTGGACAAGATAAGAACTCCAGCACTCTCTCTGTCCAACCAGTGCTTTGTGTCCCTGCCCAAGTAGCTGATACACACACACTTTAAGATTTCATTGGTATACAAACACGCACACACACCCACACATACACACCTGAGAACGGCTGGCACAGGTTTACTAGCTATGCTTCCTTTTGCCCAGACTATAAGGTAGTTCCAGCTGCCACCAGACAACTTTTTACCAGCTACTATAAGGCCCTTACAAAGGGTGTCCAATCCTATTGTGTAATGTTGGGTCTACTTTATTTGATCGAAAGACCATTTGACCTAAACCCATTTGATCAAAATTTCATTTGATCGAAAACCAGTATTCAAAGCAAATAACAGGGATTTGTCCCCCTCCCCAATGTCGTGCGACCCTGGAGTTGGTATATATAGTTAGGGTGGGGGGAGTGGAGGGCAAAGCCCCCCTACTTATTTTCGTTTAAAATCTGTACTTTTTGTGCTATTTTCTTCTTTTAAAGGAAGCTAGGTGGGAGGCTTTGCCCTCCACACCCCTCCTAATATGGGTGGCTGCACCCCCCACACCCACCCTAACTATATATACCAACTCCAGGGTCACATGACAATGGGGAGGGGGACAAATCCCAGTTTTATGCCTTGAATACTGGTTTTCGATCAAATGAAATTTCAGTCAAATGGGTTTAGGTCAAATGGTCTTTCGATCAAATGAAGTTGACCCGTAATGTTACCATTGTTATCCAAATGATAGTGTTGATCAAGACTTGCAAGGCTATTTAGGAGTGGCCTGTACTGCATCACCAAATACATATGCAAATACACTAAGAGCTTAAATATGTCTCATAAATATTAGCCGCAAAGATAACTTGAAATATATTTAATAATAAAATAATAAAAGTACAAGACAATACTCCAAAAACAAACACAGTTACTTCAGAGTTCAAAATCACAGGAAATATTTTAAAACAACATTGCATTTCAGTCTCAAATAAATAAAGAAAACATCTAAACTAATCTTTACTGTATTCTTGTCTGAGTCTAAAAAGAGTTACTATGCCCTATGAATTTACTTACAGAGTAAGCAGGCAGAAGTGCAGAAGGTGGTGATGAGTGGATGTTCGTGCTAAGTCCAAGACAAAATACAAAATACACAGTCTCTCTCTGAGAAAGTTCCCAAATTAATATCACATGTTACTGCTGGGTTAGCCTGGATGACATCAATTTTTGTCATCTGGCTTCAGTTCCCAGGCTAAACCAGAAACAAATAGAATTTTAACATCTTAGTGTGAGAAATACATATCTCTCAGAACTGTGCAGCTGCTACAAAGTCATAAAGCAAAAAAAACACGTTTTACATTTTAAACTTAGCAACTACTTCTGTGCAAGATAATAGAAAAATCTTCTAGCTCTAGACATCCTGTCTCCTTGATGCATTGAAACTAACTTTTATAGCACAATCGTAAAGCACCAAATTTCAAAATATTTTCTTGAAGTTTTGTAAGTTAATCTTCTGTGTTCCAGCAGGGTATGCTGTGGTTGCATTCTTGAAGCTCAGTACATCACATGCAGTTCTGTATAAATCATATCAATATTCACATATGACATAGAATTAGTTACAAAATTCTAGACAGCTGGGCTGGCAGTGTCACACACACATTCGCTTCTAGCTAGTTGCAGTCCATAATTAAGAAGTTCTACGCCACTGGTTTGATCCTTTAAATCTTACCTGCTTTGTGCAAGGTAAATCACATTGTATCATGCCATTCTTTTCCAGCTGACATATCTTCATGAAGTTAGTTTGGTGAGGACTAAGTCTAGAGTATTATTCATCTGCTGTCTTATTGCATCAGTTGATTAATGACTTCCATCAAGAACTTTTCCTTTCTTTCTTTTCATTTACTTGAGTAGGACACCAAGCAGAAATTGAAGCATTTCAGACTCAGCAGTGAATGTTTGGGCAAGAAACTGGACAATCTACAGCTGAGAGACTGAGATCTTCCATTGTCACCACTTTTTCTTTTTGCCCTCTAGCTCCTGTATCTCCAATCAGTGGAATATCTTCCTCCAATGATGTGGCTAGAAGGAAGTAGATAATGCCAGTGTAAGATTTTTCCACATTATGTCTGCATTTTTAGTACCAGTGTACTTACTTTGTTACTTCCATGTTACCTTACTCCACTGTTTCTTCTTCTAGTATCACTTGCAAGCTATTCAATATCTTACGTAAACCCGCACTTCTCTGCTCCCATCTTTGTTCCTTTCATTACTGATTACTGGGAATGCAACAGCTTGGAAGTATCAAGTTCTAGCCTCTGTTGTGATGCTTAGATATGTCATACTGGCAACGTCCACCTTGACAGATCCTAGGAAAACATACAATTCTACCATATTTGTGCCCCATTTTCTGCTATTGTGAAGCATCACCTTCTTACACCTGTACTTTTCTGAATTATGTTAACATTGTTAATTATGCTGTGCTGCTCACTTGCAGATCTACTTCTCACCAGATGCCTGCTTGATGTACAATTATACATCGCTTCTGCACTTTTCCTGTATTGTTGTCTCTGATGAATCTGCAGTTAGCCATTTCTCTACATTTCTCTTCTGTCAGGCCTTAAGTCGTGTGGAACACGTCTCTGAATTTCATCTGTTGTCTGAATATCAGAATGTATGCGCTCCTTAAGAGAGCATATATGCACATACTCAGTTGATAAATGCTACCTATACCATTTTCCTTATATGCTGCCCACTAAATTAAGCAGAGGAATGTCTAAGAGGATCACTTACATTGTGCTTACTGGTTTGATTGAGTTTTCAGGATGTTTGACTTTGAGAGGTTTGATATACAGCAGTGTGACAAGCTCTCTCTTAAACTGTATCCAAACCACTGAAGTTTTTTATTAACACTGAGTTTCATACCAGTTAGTGCTTCAAAATCATACTATGAAGAACACATGCAATTAGAAAATTTGAGTGGATGTAAAATCCCAACCTTTCTGTGAATGAAAGATGGGTATTCTGCATGGTCAAATTTTCAAGTGAAATGGTAAATTCTGGCAAGTTTTAGCATGCTACAAATGATTTACTGATATGTAGCTTATAATATGTTGAGACAACTTAAAAGGGTTCCCATTGGCTCTGCATTACAGTTATTACTGTATAAATACAGTAACTAAAAAACATATGTGTAAACAAAATACTCAGGTATGATATTAGTAGTCCAGAAAGCATGTTCCATTATGCCTGCATTCTAGCTATTACATAATATGTCCATCGACTAACAACTGTATATTTAAACGATATATTCAAGCATATCATTAAACAGCACAGAGACCTCATTCATATACACTACAACCTCACTTTGTGATTGCAGGCATTGCTTTATTCACTTCTTCTGCTTTTGGAATGCAGCTTATTTAATCTCCTTTTCTTTTTCCAAACACTGTGACCCTGCTTGGAAGAGAATATAGCCATACATTTTTCAATTATTGTTATACAACTTGTGTTTTGTGACTTGTCATACAGCTAAGGCAGAAGAATATTCACACCTGTTAAGCAATTCTTACAGCTATCTTGATGTACCTTATTGTTTTCTGCTGTTCAAGCTCTTCTGCCATAATAGATTTTTTTTAATTAATGCGATGATGTACATATAAGGACATGCTTCTCAGAAGAAAAAAAAAGAAACTCTGAAGTGAAATACTGCAGTCTGACAGATTTTATGAAGCAGTACTTCAAAATGATCAACATGTCTCATCTGCTTACTAACAGATTAATATTTACAAGCTTCTCTGTTTTTTTCTGGCTTAAATATTTATTTTTTATTCAATTTCCTCCAAGTACCCTATTGCGCCTTTTCATTATATTCATCTTTCTCTCTACCTGCCTTTCAAACACACACACACACATCCATTCACTCACTCAGATATACACAAGCAAGTGCGCACACACTCACAGATTCACTTGCGCATGCACTCATGTGCACAAACACAGTCCTCTAGGAACATATGAACAATACCAGGGAGTGACCAATGGAATCATAAGATGCTTACAATACTCATGTCATTCAGGAACACTTCAAAGTTATTGGCTTCCCTTACAAATCCTTAATACTGCTCCATTCCCAAATCAAACAGGACTCCACTTGATAACCTGGTTTAAATGTTTGTCTACACATCCACTTATCAAATCTAGCTTTAAAAAAAGACAAAGTGGTAATTTCTTGACCTATACTGCTAATTTATTCCATAAGCTGGGACTCCAGTGATTCTTGTTAATTTGTTGTCATAGGTTTAGATTTCTAATATTGTACAGCTATTTGTTTTGAAAAGAAACTAGAAGTCAGATAAGACCGGGTGTCTAATGGCTCAGAAAGAGAGACACAAGTCTCCTCGGCGCAGATGATATGCTACTGAGTATAAGGAAAGCTGTGCTGAATATATCAGGTTAGGTGAAGGATTTAAGGCCTTTAAATTTCCTTGGTTAGAAATCAGTGGGGCCTTTAGAGCTGATCTTTATGCTTGCATTTGTACATAAAGGGAACAGTGTATTCAGTGATGGGTCTGTTATGAGAAGAGTTTAGTGGTATGATGACTTATTTGAATCTTGAAGATAGTCATTTGGAAATTAACTGGTCCAGGTAAAGGATTTCCTCACTATGGTGGAACCATGATGCTTGAATGAGTGACCATGTAAGTACCTGGTTTCGTAAGACTGTCTGAAAAAGAGTGCTACTAATAACAGATAAGGAGGGACCAACTTTAATGTTACATGTTTTGCTTTTAGCTTGAGACTGATTTCAGTACACTAGATATGTGCATATCCCAGACCTTGGTAGAGCACTTTAGTATCAATGAATGAATGGGTAACTGAGCCCAACTTGCAATCACCAGCAGACTTGGTAAAGCATAGTTCTAGGATATTGGCTTACATGTCTGCAAAATAAATGACAAAGAGAAGGGGACCCAACACTAATTGCTACTCTACCCCATTAGTTACAATTTTATGTACAAAAAGAGCACCAGCAACTTTCACAACTTGGGATCTGTTGGATAATCAATTTGCAATACAGCAGACAACATACAGGTTTACATTGTCTGTTTAATATTTAAATTATATCAGCATGAGGGATAGTATCAGAAGCCTTCACTTGATCAAAGTAAGCAGCATGCATGGAGAGACCATTGTCTACTGTGTCTGTAATTGTTTCATAGAAGGACATTGAGATATATAGCAGTAAAGAGGTCATATGAGGGTCAACTTTGAATAATCACAATTCATTTAATTGTCTTGTGATTATACAGTCCACAAACATTGAAAACCACAAGGGGTCACAAGTCAAAAGAGTGATACTGTCATGGTCAAGAAACCCAAAAAAGATTTTTTGCCAGTCGCTGGTCCCCATGCATCCCACAGAAATGGAAGCAAGTCACTATATTCCCAAACTAACACACACACACACCCACACACACACACACACACACACACACACACACACACACACACACACACACACACACACACACACACACACACACACACACACACACCAACTTGGAGATCACATAAACCCTCCATTTCAGGAGGTTAAAGGTAGCCAAGAACTTTGAAGTGTTCCTGAATGACATGAGTATTGTAAGCATCTTATGATTCCATTGGTCACTCCCTAGTATTGTTCATATGTTCCTGTAATTACTTCTTCATGTACATATATTTAATAATTTTCTTATTTCTCAGTGTTATATTTTTTTATAACCTATATACATCATTGTAAAGGTACATTCCTACCCATTATACTTATGGTGAATATCAATCACTTTCCCTTGGTAATAGTAATGTATTTTCCCTTGTTAAACTCAGTAGTCACAGTCTGTATAATTTTAGTTCTGTATAATTCAAGTTGTTGAAGAAAATCTTCATGTATATGTATTTTAGATATTTTTTTTGGACTTTTGTTCTGTCTTGATTTATTTAGGTTAAAGTGGAGCTTATCTCCCCGGGCTCCTACTGAAAATGGACATGTATCCAGTTAGACTAGCCCGGTCAACAAATGTAAAATAAATAAATCATACAGTGAAAACTCTAGTTTGGCTAGGCTTTTCTTGAAGTTTTTTTAATGGTTTGCCTGTGTGTCTTTTTACCCTTTGGGCAGAATGTTAGACATTTTTTGCAAGCACCTTAATGTTTATGGGCATTACTGGTTTTAAAAACAGTCCACGTATCCTGTGCTGATGGGGCCACTAAACAGATTAAAACATGCATGCCCACAGCTAGTGGGTCTTGGCTTTATTGGCAATCATAAAGACTTAAGCAGTAAAAAGTCATGGGCAATCAGAAGCCATGAAGTCCCTAAGAGATCATTTCTGTATATGCCATGGGCATCAGTTACAGGAGGTTTAAGGTAGCACACGATGAAAACTTTGGCTTGGCTGGGTTTTTCTTGGAAATTTTACTGAATGGTTTGCCTGTGTGACTTTCTTACCCTTTTACTGCCCTTTATTTAAGGTTCTATTGTATACGATCGACCTACTTAATTTTCAAATTGAAAACACTGACAAAAAAAAAGAAAAAGAAAAAAGTTCAGACATGCACAATACCATAAACAGTAAATATCAAATGACATAATACTGAGAAAAGAAAACTATTTCCTCTCCCAATATTAACCTCCTCATGACAAATTTGTTTGAATAGTGGCAGTGTTACAGGAAGGTTTTTATGAATGTAAGGTGTAGGTTTAGGGTTGAGGGAAGGTTCATAGGTAGGTACTAGGCTATCGGCCCTAGGGCCTATACAAGCCTAGCCAAAAAGGAACCCTGGCTTTCGCCACACAAGAAAATTATTTTCCTGTGCTCCTGTCAAGCAGAGCAACAGAGGTGATCCCCAGGGTGAATTTTCTATCTCCTATCCAATCATCAAGATTTTTCTTGAAGAGTGCTAATGAGGAGCTTTGTTTGATATAGATACATAGTTTGTTCCAGAGTATGGGAAGTCTCTGGGACAGGAATCTATCCCTCCAGCATGTTCTGTTTATTGTAGTGACAAGGTTTAGGTCCCTAGAGCATGTAGCTCAGAGGGATTGGGATTTCTTTAAATGGAGCATGTCCAACAGCTCTGGGTTTGACATAGCTTTGTATGTTAGGCAGAGATCGCCTCTGAGTAGGCTATATGCGATGGAGTAAAGCTGGAGTTTTCTGACATGGTCTGCATGTCTGCATAGGGGATCTGTCTGAGGCCAGTAATCCTCTTTGTGAGGTATTTCTGCGGCCTTTTCAGTTGTTGTAGATGTCTTGTGAGGTACATACCAAAAGGGGCATTATACTCTGTAATGGGTCTAATAAGTGACGAGTAGATTGGAACAATGACCTATTTTTTCCTGGATGAGAAACCTTTTGTGATGAGGTGTGCCATGTAGAAGGATTTCCTGACTACTGCGGCAATGTGATTATCAAATGAGAGACTACTGTCCACCTCTTATCACACTTTCGGTGTGCTACCTATGTGGTAGCTCATGGATACAGAGTTTTTACCAAAGGGGATGACAATGCACTTTTTGGCATTGAGCTTGAGGCCATGGCTTTGACACCAGGCATCTGTCTCAGTGAGGCCCTTTTGTAGGATGTCCACATCATTAGGAGTTTCAATTATGGATCCTAGTTTGCAGTCATCTGCAAACTTAATTCCAAAGACCTTCTGTGTTAGTCTGTACTTCAGAAAAGTAGATACCAAACAGGAGTGGACCCAGGACTGAACCCTGTGGTACTTCACTTGTCACTGGTCTGAAGTCAGATTTGGAGTCTGCTACTTTCACAGTGTGGGTTCTGTCAGTGCGCCAGTTAGCAACCCATCTTGTGACGTAAGGATTTATACATAGTTTAGTGAGTTTATCTATAATTCCATAGTGGGGGATGGTGTCAAAAGCCTTGGCGAGATCTAGATAGGCTGTGTGAACCACCTTACCCTCATCTACATCTTTGGTGACTGCTTCAAAGAAGTCAATCAGGTTTAGGAAACATGATCTGCCTTTTGCAAACCCGAACTGGGAGGGGTCCAGAGCTTGGTAATTACCAATGTCTTTGTTTATAAGTTCCATGATGAAACATTCCATGGCCTTGCATACCAGGCTTGTTAGTCTAATGGGGTGGTAGTTCCTGGGGTCCGTGGTGGCTCCCCCTTTGTGGAGTGGGATAACCATCACTGTGCGCCATTTAGTGGGCACAAAGCCTGAGGTGAGGCTATGATTGAACATGGTGCTTAGGTGGGGTGCCAGTTCATTCTGTAGTTCATGTAGAACGCAGCCTGGGATGTTGTCAGGTTCCATGGATGCTGTGTTCTTGGCTTTGGAGTGTGTGGTTTTTACCTGTGCAGCTATGATTACAGGAACTTTGCATTCTTCTGGTATAGAGATGGGCCTTTTAGGGGGTGAGCGGGTGGTAAAGTTAGCACTAAACCTATCTGCCAGGATGTTGGCAATATCATTTGGTTCTGTATATTTAGTGCGATTAGGCTGTAACTCAGAGCAGATCTGAGTGTTGCCATTGAGATTCTTGACATAGCTATAGAATGCTTTGTGGTTGTCTTTAGAATCAGTGGCGATTTTGTTTTCATAACTAGCTTTGGAGGATTTTATGAGTGATCTCAGCTTCTTACTGAGGCTGACCAGGGAGTTCTTCCAGTCATGGGATTTTACTCTTTTTGCAACAGTTTCTTTCTTCTGTTGTAGAGTTTGTTTATGGTAGGTGACCACCAGATTGGCTTCCATTTTTTGGAGAATAGCTTCTTGGTTCTGTTAGGGATAGCACAATCCATGTACTTGTGCTTATAAAGTGCATTTGTGTAGGATTCAGCAGTCATACCTCTATTGTCCATCTGCATGGGTGTTGTGAAATTTGCCAGTTCTGTGTTAAGAAGTGTGAAGTTGGCTTTGAAGAAATTTTTTACGGTGTTTTCCCTAATGGTGGGTGGGGGCAGGAAGTGGATGTCTAGGCTGATTAGGTTGTGGTCAGATCTGACCAATGAGGAGTTGACCTCTGGTGTGGAACACCGGTCACCATGTTGGTAATGACCAGGTCTAGGATATTGCTGTCCCTGGTGGGGGTGTGGATAAGTTGATCCAAGGTGTTGGAATTTATGAATTCCAGAAAATGTTGAGCAAAAGAGTTGGTACATGAGTAGTTTTCCCAGTTAATGGTGGGGTAGTTGAAATCTCCCATTATAAGGGTGTTGGGTTGTACCCTAATATTTTCTAGTGTATCAAGAAATGAGGAGTGGGAATCCTGGGGCATGGTGGGAGATCTGTAGCAAGTTACAATTTGGTCTGTGGTCTTGCCCAGAGTTAGTTGCACTTGAATAATCTTGGATGCATTATGCTGAGCAACTAGCCTGGAGGTGTGGATATCCTTAATGAATATGGACATGTTTCCATCTTTAGTGTTTCGGTCCAGGTTAGGTGGCTGAAAGGTGTGGTATGAATTATAGCCTGGTAATGCAGGGGTGCTGTGTGGAGCCTTGAACCAGGTCTCTGTTACTGCACAGATGTTGATGTTCTCCATTTTAAGGAGTGCCTCGAGTGAATGAAGAGGCAGCATTTGGATTAGGGTTAGCACCAATTTTTAAAGAGGGTGGGGGAGCTGCTTACATGTGCGTGTGTGAGTGTATATGTGTATATACACACACATATATATATATATATATATATATATATATATATATATATATATATATATATATATATATATATATATATATATATATATGTATATAAATAAATGTATGTATACATATATATATATATATAAATAAATAAAAAAAATATATATATATATATATATATATATATATATATATATCGATAGATAGATATAGGGGACACCTTACCTTCATAAAAACATTCCTGTAATACTGACACTATACAAGACCCACTTGGACACACAAACATTAACAAACACACACGCAAATAACACTATATTTATCTATTGATATTTCTAGTGCATGGCTATATTATTTGCACGGTTTGCTGTCTTGGCTGCTCATCCCCATTTAGTTTAGCTTTTGCATTGTTTAGTTCTATTTTAGTTCAGGCCTGGTGTTGGAGCCATGTTGATGCAGAAGTTTGTGTAGTGATAGTATATCAATTGCTGCTATTATGGGGAAGATTAGTGCTAATTGGTGATATCTGCATCTGCTTTTTCATCTTTACCTTATTGTGATCTGCTCTATACTAAAATCAGTTGTGCTCACCACACCACCGGCGTAGTTGTAGCTGGATAGTGGTTCATGTGCACAAGTGAAGGTTTTGTCTTTAATCATAAGTGTAAAAATGTCCTCTGCCTTCACCTCTTCTGAGCTTTAATGACTTATTGTGATCTGCATGGGACTGCATGCGACAGCACAGACTACTGCCTGCTGTGCAAGTCTGCATTTCCCACAGACTCAGATGGATCAAGTAATTTCCCTTCCTCCAGAAACTTTCTCCCCCCTCACCCAAGCTGTTATAAATAATAGCACCGGCTAGCAAAGAATGATAGCAATCTTCCTTTGCTTCCATTGCCAGCCTTCTGGTGCTCTGTATCCTAAGGCAGTGTAATAAGTAACACATGCTCACAGAAAATGAGTCCTTGCTCAACCAAATTGATTACTTCTGCTAGAGGTGTATACACACAGATAACTTGGAGGCAGCCCTCTCAAAATCTCATACATGCAGTGAGTACCATATTGTTATACCCCCCCCAACCCATGGCTACAAATAAAACAGCCTCATGTTATTAGCAGTAAACAGTGCTACACTGATGCCATCAAGAAATCAGTATTGAAGCCTGCTGGAACTCTTAAATGTAGGCATCATAAAACTCCCCAAATACAGCTAGAAGCAACCCTTCAGCAACATGTCACAAATGACAAAACACCACTAAGCTAGCAAGAGTAAATCTATTTTTGGAAAAAATCCTCGTTACTGGGGACTCCATTGTTAGGCTTAAACATACTGATTATATACTCAGCAAGTAGGATAAGGACATGGTTGCAGCCAATTGTTTTAGGGAGCCAGGATTACTGATATTGCAAGAGGTCTTGAAACTCTCTTCTCAGTAAGTGTAACTGTTTCATGATCATAGCCCATGTTGGAGTGAATTATCTGGTACAAAAAAACAATGAAAGACATCCAGAAGTTATGCATGCTTCCATCAATTACAAGATTTTGGTCTTTAGTGATATCCTCCCCTGACTCAGAATGATGTCTGGAGTGAAAGAAAAGATAAATGGTTTCAGCAATTGGCTATGTACATGATGTTATTCCAGGGGGATCCAGTGCCTGTCTCCCTAGGATGAGGTAATAAACATTGCTAGAAAACCAAGCATTGTTCTCCAAAATAAACCAATAACAAACATAAGAAGTGCAAAGAGTGAAATGTATTCATACCATGTGTATTTTTTACAACAAGCTGATGATCAATTTCAAATACATTTTGGGAACTGCCAGAAAGCTGTGTGTGCAGCAGCCATTCTGCTCTTTACACTTCTTATTTTGATGACCTACAATGCTATTTGCTTTGCCAAAGGCAGTCTGCATCAAGAGTTTCTACATGTTGTCCAGGACCCTTGCTACCCCAGTTTTATGCCTTTGTAAAGCAGAACTCATTTAAGGAAAATCCCAACCTAATTAACAAATCACATTATAAATTATTTGACATCAGGGTGACCCTTTTCAGTGCTAGCAGGTGTAATAACAAATTGACTAGTTTGGAAGCACTTTTGCATCTGGAACAAACCCATGTTTGTGCAGTGGCTGAGACATGGTTCGGATGTAATGAGGGTACCCCTCTGTACCTTCTTTCTGTGCCTGTCTTGCCTTCAGGTCCATGGGTAATGGCTGTGATATTTCTATTTTCATCAGGGATTTCATCCCTTCCAAAGTAATACCCAATGACCTTCCTGGTGAGCTCACAGTACTTCAGAATGATCTAGATAAAGCAGACTTTCAAGTTATAGCTTGTTATTGGTTCCTTTCTATGACTCCACAGGATCATGATAAGTTTCTTGCATTCCAAGAAAACATTCCTATCAGAGATGGGTCTTTAATCCTTGGTGCCTTCAACTATTCCCCCATAAACTGGAGTAATTGTACTTCAGATGTTAGGTATGTGCAACATTTCTTAAATGGGGTGAATAAGAATTCCCAGGATAAAATTATGCACAACTCCACCATGGCAATAATATATTGGACTTAGTTCTTCAAAACACAGTTCCCGACTCTTTCTTACCCATGTTTGATCTCTCAGTTGTTAAGTCTAATAACCAGCTGGTTAGCTTTACTGCATGAACATCATTTTCTCCCCAGCTTACCAGCACCAGACTTGAAAGAAACAGCTAACCTTTCACAATTCCATGACAAAATCATACAATTTTTACATGCTACCCCCCAAGAATGGAACCTTGGTGTGCAGCCACATATGCCAAGCATCATTATGCTCATTTAGATAAATGCATTGATAAGGCTGTCCCTGCAGGGACTAAATTCAAAGGCAATTTCAATAACAAACCTTCCTGGTGTTCAGTAGATACAAATAAACTTTACAATAGAAGGGTGAAACTGCTTAGGCTACCTTTGTAAGGCCAGAACCCTTCATCACAATCAGAATATAAAATACCCCACCAGGAAATTGAAGGCAGCTACTAAGATCAGCAAAGACACCCGTGAATGTAGGCTAGCATCTGTGGCTCAGGAAAATTGTATATCATCCTTCAGCTATACTAGAAAACGAAGGAATAATTCACATCACTGCTCAAAACGTATTTGTAATGACACTTCCTGTTCAAATCTTAATGACATTACCAACATATTGGCTAACAAATCTGTTGAAAATCACTCCCCAGAATCTATCATCCCCACCTTAAACATACCTAATTCACTCCGCTGCACCCACTATTTCTAAGGACCATGCCCTTAAAGTGCTCTCCAAGACCAAAAATACTTCTTCCATGATTCCTAAAAACATATTTGATTGCCTTTTATAAGCAGTGTCAAGCAGGCCCCTTCTTATCCTCTCCTTCAGTTGTTTAACCTATACTTTGACACAGCCTTTGTTACCAAACAATGAGGCACTGTGGTAATGATGTTCCTTGATGAGGTTCACTCCAACACTGAACCCAGCAACTGCAGACTAATTAGCCTTACCAGTCTTGTCTGCAAAGCCAAGAAATGCATGATCACTGACCTCATAAACCAGGACATTAAGAATTTAATCAAGGTCAACCTGCAGTAATTTGTATTTATTAGAGGCAGGACTTGCATCCTCAATCTTGTGAACTAAGCCAATAGTCACACTGTTCATGCTGCCGACCTGGATCTAGTAAAAGCATTTGGTACCATACCACACAATGTGACTGTAAACAAGTTCCCTAAAGGAATATTTCACCAAACATAGGCTTTGCTCATGTTCTCCAACAGGCTATTTAATTTAACCCCTAAATGTCTAACTTCCTTTTCTCCCCCACCCATTGTCAATATTTCTTGGCAGTTGAGCCTTCTTAGCTTCAGTTTGTGATATTTTTATCCTAAAAAAACAACAAATATATATTTTTGTGTTGTCTTTATGAATAATATAAGGGTATTGTACTATTATTGTTATATGCTTTTTAAATAAAATGTCAAGGAACTTGCATTTGAACTCCTATTGTAATTATCATATGTACAAATGTATAATTATGTAATCTTCCTTGGAACTTTTCTCCCCTGGTCTCTGCTGAAAACGGGCTCCTCGCCCAGTTGGACACTACCCATTTATCATGTAAATAAATAAATAAATATGTTAACAGCCTTAAATATAGATCTCTGTGTGGTAAGATGGATTACAAACTGGCTCAAAAACAAAACACGTGTTGTCAGGGTCAGTGATGCCTCTTCATTTAAGGAAAAGTTAACCAGTGACATTCCCGTAAGTCTGTGTTGGACCACCTCCAGCTATTTCTGTCACTTTGGCATTGATAACAATGATCTTTGGTTGACTGAGTTTGCTTATGAATGCAAATTGGGTGTAGTTGTCAAATCAACAAATGATAAAAAAATTCCTTAAATGGAGCTATTATGCATTAACATCAGGTGCATTGAGAAAGAGCTTAAACTAAATACTAAGAAATACGGTATCATATTCTTAGAAGACACCAGATTGCTACAAATGCTACTGCATCAATGATACCACACTCTCCAGTGGGTCTTTCTTCAGAGATATGGGCATCCGGGTAGGTGGCTCCCTCTCATTTGATAACCATGTGGCAACTATAGCCAGGATGTCCTCCTATATATCCCTACAAACCATCAAGGGCATCTTTTCCAAAGGCATTGCATTTATTGTTGGCCTGTACTCTACCCTGGCTAGACCCTTTATACAACATAATGTACCCTTTGCCATGTATCCACTAGACATATCAAACACTCGAAAGATCAGAGAGGTTCTTAACAAAAAGAATATCAGGCCTCAAAAGTCATAGCTATTGGGAACGGCTGGAATCACTCTTCAATACTCATTGTTAAAGAAATTCTTGTGGGGAGAGCTGTGCTTTGCTTTTTGTGCCATGAGGTATCCCAATAGCTGATACAACCTTTTTCTCAATGTATCATAGCACGCAGAGAGCTCTAGAATAAGAGATCTCAATCTACATCAGAGAGTAAATAAAACTAAACAGAGAGAGAGAGGTTCAACACTCAGTGCCTTTCTTTTCTCTGGAATAGATTGCCCTTGCATGTGAAGCAGTGTAATTTCCTTTTGTCTTTCAAACATAGTTTGTCATCCTTAAAATGTTTGTAGATCCTGAAGATGGTTATTGGCAAACATTGACAAGCACATGTGGCCTCTAGTCTAATAGCTTTGGACTTCCTATTATTTCTATGATTTTCTTTTCCTCAGGTGTTTTAATCATAAGATAGCTGAACTATGCTGAGGAGAGGAAACATTTTGTTTCTGAACACAATGATTTGTTACCAGTCAATTTGATTCAAAAATAAATCCTACCTTTAAGTATAAGAACTCAAGGTATTTGAACATGTCACCTCTGTGTTAAAATTAAATGATGTAAAGAAATAGAACTAATTCAGAAAAAAATCTTTCATATGAAAAATGATACCTATAAATGCAAGCCTGCATAGCAGCTTCCTGTTGCAGTGTCACAGGTTTGCACTTCTTTTTTGGTTTGCTTTATCAAATAAGCAGTTTATCCGCATTTGCTGTTTTGTTTATGTACCCCACTATATTCCAG